>NC_069499.1:535650727-535748227 GCF_027579735.1 Bombina bombina
AATGGCCCCTGATGCCCCTGTTTCTGCGAGAGCCTTCAGGCTCGCCGGAAAAAGCAGTTATGAAGCAGCAGTCTTAAGATCGCTGCTCTTTAACTGGTCCCCTGCCTCTGAGGCTGCGGACATCAATCCGCCAAATCTATACGATCGGGTTGATTGACACCCCCTGCTAGCGGCCAATCAACCGCAAATCTGTAGGGCACAGTATTGTACAAGCAGTTCACCAGAACTGCTTGTGCAATGTTAAATGCCGACAGCGTATTCTGTCGCCATTCAGTGATGTCTGGCGGACATGATATGCTACAGTGTATCATGTCCACCAGACATTGGTAAATTGACCCCACTGAGGCACACCACATTGTTCACAAATTTTAAGTACATAACAGTGCTAAAACAACCATTTTCTTACATTTCTTACATTGTACTTCTATTAAACATAATACATTAGCAAATAAACCATTTGCAAACTTTATTAAATATGACAAAGAAAAGAATATATATTTTATTTGTGTTTTACCGTCGTTCACTTTGAAGATCCTTAATAGAATTCTGTGTTTTCACAAGCTCTTCTTTTATAAAGTGCAATGCCTGCAATAAAATGTAGAATATTTAAGAACAAAAAAGTCAAATTAAACTACCTAGAAATATTGAAATATTTTAAATTGTAAACATTAAATAAAAATCGGCTAGATTACGAGTTTTGCGGTAAGAGCTGCTTGGTAATAACTTGCAAGTTATTGTCACCGCTCACTTCCCTACAGCGCTGGTATTACAGGTTTACAAAAACCTGGCGTTATCAGGCAAAAAGTGAGCATAGAGCAAAATTGAGCTCCATACCGCACTCCAATATCAGCGCTGCTGAAAGCTGCAGTGAGCTGGTTTTAGGTGCTCGTGCACGATTTCCCCATAGACATCAATGGGGAGAGCCAATGAAAAAAAGTCTAGCACCTGCAATAAAGAGCGTAAATCTCCGTAACGCAGCCCCATTGATTCCTATGGGTAAACAAAATTTATGTTTACATTTAACACCCTAACATGAACCCCGAGTCTAAACATCCCTAATCTTACACTTATTAACCCCTAATCTGCCAACCCCGACATCGCCGACACCTACATTATACTTATTAAGCCCTAATCTGCCGCTCCGGACATTGCCGCCACTAGAATAAACATATTAACCCCTAAACTGCCGCACTCCCGCCTCGCAAACACTAGTTAAATATTATTGACCCCTAATCTGCTGCCCCTAACATCGCCGCCACCTACCTACACTTATTAACCCCTTATCTGCCGCCCCCAACATCGCTGCCACTATCCTAAATTTATTTACCCCTAAACCTAAGTCTAACCCTAACACCCCCTAACTTAAATATAATTAAAATAAATCTAAATAAAAATTACTATTAATAACCAAATTAATTCCTATTTAAAACTAAATACTTACCTATAAAATAAATAGTTACATTGTAGCTAGCTTAGGGTTTATTTTTATTTTACAGGCAAGTTTGTATTTATTTTAACTAGGTAGAATAGTTACTAAATAGTTATTAACTATTTACTAACTACCAAGCTAAAATAAATACAAATGTACCTGTAAAATAAAACCTAACCTGTCTTACAATAAAACCTAACCTTACACTGCAATTAATTAAATTACCTAAATTAAATACAATTACCTAAATTACAAAAAAAGAAAAAAACACAAAATAAAAAAAGAAATTATCAGATATTTAAACGAATTACACCTAATCTAATGGCCCTATCAAAATAAAAAAGCCCCCCCCCCAAAATAAAAAAAACCCTAGCCTAAACTAAACTACCAATAGCCCTTAAAAGGGCCTTTTGCGGGGCATTTCCCCAAAGAAATCAGCTCTTTTACCTTTAAAAAAAAATACAAACAACCCGCCAACAGTAAAACCCACCACCCACACAACCAACCCCCCAAATAAAAACCTAACTAAAAAACCTAAGCTCCCCATTGCCCTGAAAAGGGCATTTGGATGGGCATTTCCCTTAAAAGGGCATTTAGCTCTTTATCAATTGCCCAAACCCTAACCTAAAAATAAAACCCACCCAATAAACCCTTAAAAAACCTAACACTAACCCCTGAAGATCCACTTACAGTTTTGAAGACCAGACATCCATCCTCAATGAAGCCGGGAGAAGTCTTCATCCAAGCGGCAAGAAGTCCTCAATGAAGCCGGGAGAAGTCTTCATCCAAGCCGGCAGAAGTGGTCCTCCAGACGGGCAGAAGTCTTCATCCAGACGGCATCTTCTATCTTCATCCATCCGGCGCGGAGCGGGTCCATCTTCAAGACATCCGGCGCGGAGCATCCTCTTCTGATGACGGCGACTGAAGAATGAAGGTTCCTTTAAGTGACGTCATCCAAAATGGCGTCCCTTGAATTCCGATTAGCTGATAGAATTCTATCAGCCAATCGGAATTAAAGGTGAAAAAATCCTATTGGCTGATTGAACTTGCATTTTATTGGCTGTTAAATAGGAATTATTTAGTTATTAATAGTAGGTTTTATTTAGATTTATTTTAATTATATTTAAGTTAGGGGGTATAAGGGTTCGCAGGGCCGGATTTCCCATTAGGTACAGTAGGCATGTGCCTACAGGCGCCTTGCAGTGAGGGGCGCCTGCCTGTCAGTAATAAAAAAATAAAATACATTTTTTTTTTTATTATTATTTTTTTTGTGAGGGCATTAATTTTAGTAAGAATTGTGCTGCCAGGTGCTTACAGTCGAGTGTTTATTGGGAATATGTTACAGCAGTTGAGGGAGCCATGAAGGAGAGAGGGGCAAATATTAAAACGAAACCCCTCCCATTTTCGCCAGGCATGTTTAGTTTCACTTTTATTTTATGTACTTCTGTTGCCTCACACAGCCAAGCTCCATGCTGATGTGTAGCAGACACTTTTTGTTGAGGAATGAAAGCTTCAAAACAACAGGTTAGGACTGTACAAGGCTTCTAATGCTGCCTAGAATGACAACATAACAAGCAGAGCACTTTAACCCCTTGGCTACCAGAGAGGGTTTCAGTGTATTCACTTGTTATGTGCTGTAGGGCATTTTTATAGCCAGGGGGTTAAATTCTGCTTCAGGATGAATGTTTTTGTTCTATAAAGGCCTTGGAGGTGCGGAGGTTATGTGGGACTAGCTGCTCTGCTCTTTATTACAAGATGCCAATTGTGATTTACAAATTTTACAGCCTTTAGGGCACTTTGACAACAAAGTTTCTAGACTGTAAGGCTGTAAAATGTGTATGTGTGTAAACCACTCACATGGCATATTTGTTTGTATGTATGTATATGCATGTATATGTATGTGTATATATATATATATATATATACACACACATCACATAAAAAAATGTTAATCTGTTCTTTTATTAAGTAAGTGTGGTATTTTTGTATTGTGGTAAATTGAATTTCTAATTTTAAACACATTTGTTGACCCCTGGATTACATATAATCTACAACATTCCATGTTTTCCTTTGAGAGCAACATCATATTATATTTATATTTCAGAACAAAATAAATGTAACATATGTGTGTATTTGTACCAAAAATATCAGAGTTCACAAGATTTTTTTCATGTAATGGAAAAAATACCTACATTTTATGTTTTCTTCCACTGGCTACACAGGTTGTTGATGAGCTTGCATGCTGCTAGTTTTAATACTGCTATTGTTTACACAAAACTGTGTTTAACTCCAACAAAATGTTAAGCATATAATCAAAGTCATCTCCAGAAAAGCAATACACTAATGGCTTGTCAATAAACATGTCCTATGAGCCCATCTGGGTCTGCACAGATGTGTATTGCTGTCTCAGAACTGACATTGACTATGTGTTTAACTCTTTTGCAAGAGGCTAACACACTTCTGTGAAAGCACTAGTGCAATATTAAAATGCTCTAGCAAACTGTGACATTTTATGTCCCTTTAAATAGGGTTTTCTTTAGAATATTTTGCATTAAACGTTTAACATGATTTGTTTTTGTTATACATAATAGAAATTGTATGGCCATTTGAGTCAAGTGAATATTGATTTTTGGTGTAGCTTCCATTACAACAAATATTGCAATTGGTGTGTGTATTTGTGTATCTCCATAAAAGGGAAAATGTAATTTTACATCTAATATTTATTTTTAGCTGTCTTAAATAATAATAAAAAAAGTCTTCATTTTTTCCACTTTTTTTTTGGGGGGGGGGGGGGGTAGGGGGGTGCTTCAGGTTTTTGTGCCTACAGGCACCTGAGATGTAAATCCGGCCCTTAGGGTTAGACTTAAGTTTAGGCGTTAATACATTTAGGATAGTGGCGGCAATGTTGGGGGTGGCAGATAAGGGGTTAATAAGTGTAGGTAGGTGGCGACGATGTTAGGGGCGGCAGATTAGGGATTAATAATATTTAACTAGTGTTTGCGATGCGGAAGTGTGGCGGTTTAGGGGTTAATATGTTTATTATAGTGGCGGCGATGTCCGGAGTGGCAGATTAGGGGTTAATAATTTTATTTTAGTGTTTGTGATGCGGGAGGGCCTCAGTTTAGGGGTTAATAGGTAGTTTATGGGTGTTAGTGTACTTTTTAGCACTTTAGTTGTGAGTTTTATGTTACGGCATTGTAGCATAAAACCCATAACTACTGATTTTCAGTTTACAGTATGGATCTTGGCGGTATAGGGTGTACCGCTCTTTTTTTTTCCTCCCAGACAGACTCGTAATACCGGCGTTGTGGAAGTCCCATTGAAAAAAGACTTTATGCAAATTGAGTAAGTTAATTTGCGTTAAGGCCAAAAAAGTGTGCGGTGCCCCTAAGCCTGCAGGACTCGTAATACCAGCGGTAGTGAAAAAGAGCCTTAATGCTGCTTTTTTACTCATACCACAAAACTCGTAATCTAGCCGAATGTTAATAAACTATTTTTAGAAATATAATCATATTATTTATAGTGATTTCTTTTTTTTAAATCGCAATTTATTGTCACAATATAAAAGCATGTACAGAAAATTGTAACTGCTAGTAAGTATTTTTTTTATCGACAAGAAAAGAATACAAGTTATGTTAGAAATCTCTGCTACTCGCTTAATTTTATTTTTTTATAAAGTTGTTATGCCTGCTTAGTAAAACAAGTAATAAATACAATAATTTCCTGGTGAAAGAAATACATCAGAAATACACTTCCATGGAATACTACAATACCCAATTCAATTCAATCAAAAACATGTTGGTTTTTGTTGTTGTTTTTTGTAAACTTTTAAAAGTCGGCACATTGAACTTGTTAAAAACACATTTTTGCCCCTTTCCAGTGGCATTTCTTGTCTGTTTGCTTGGCTTTTTCCAGCATTGAATTCTTGCATATGTTCACATGTTAATAAACCAGATTGTATTAAAAAATGAAGTTCCAACTGCAATTTTAAAATAAATGTAATTATCTAAATCAGTGGTTCCCAAAGTGGGTGCGACTGCCCTCTGGTGGCATTACTGAGGGCAATAATATGTATAAAGGGTGGAAGGGGGCACTGGGATTACCACAGAGGGCGCTAGTAGGAATGGAGTGGAAAAGTGGGCACCTCTGAGAAATAAAATCATAATTTGTAGTGCTTTATCCTAGATGTGCAAAGCATAAGAAACTTCTTGCTTTGTAGTTGAAGTTTTACTGCTCTTTGCTTTCATGTCTTTTTCTTCTATGATAGTTCCGGTTTATCAGCAGCTTACACTATTTCTCACTATGATAAATTGCAGCCACTTGTACTGTAGGCTTGCGTTCTTTGTTTTGCCAGCACTCTACATCACTATGGGATCTATTTATCAAGCTCCGTATGGACCTTGATGCCCTGTGTTTCTGGCAAGCCTTCAGGCTCACCAGAAACACAAGTTATGAAGCAGCGGTCTAAAGACCACTGCTCCATAACCTGTTCGCCTTCTCTGAGGCGGCAGACAGACATCACCGAAAATCAACCAGATCCAATATGATCGGTTTGATTGACACGCCCTGCTAGTGGCCGATTGGATGCAAATCTGCAGGGGGCGACGTTGCACCAACAGTTCACAAGAACTGCTGGTGCAATGATAAATGCTGACAGCGTATGCCGTTGGCATTTAACGATGTGCGACGGACATGGTTCGCTATAGCGGATCATGTCTGTCCACACAATGATAAATGGACCCCCAAATGTTATTAACATTAACTGCACAATTTCAAATCATTAATTAGTAGCCGGAAGCACAGCAAAGGTCTACTGTGCTGGTCTGAGTAGCTTTGTACACAGTCAACCATCTATCATCAGAAATAAGTTTATTTATTGGTGCAGAGGTTCAACTATGCTCCAAGCAAAGGAATCAACCAAAGATCTCCAACTATGGTGATTTAAGTCTCCTGATAAGTGAAATGAAACCAGAAATTAGAAAACTGGTATCACATCATCAAACCCATCCATCGGATTACCAGTTTTTGAACTGTGAAGTTATTGCTAAATGTGATTTATAAGACTCTTGCACAGTGACTATTGACTTGGTAATTTGGTACCAGAATACAGTTTCCCCTTTTAATTGTATTGTGTCATTATCTTTATTATGGGTTGTGCAATGCTGGTCTGAATATTATTTTTACAGGGTAAGGTAGGGGGCAAAGGTGGTGAGTTTATGGAACCAAGTGGGAACTGACCTGAAAAAGTTTGGGAACCACTGAATTAAATGTTCATTTATGACTAAAATTAAGGTTTTGGCAGTTTCAACATGTTAATTATAAAAAAAAAAAATAATTACATGAAATTATTTATTATAGGGACATTAAAACGTTCATGATTTAGACAGAGCATGCAATTATGCAAGTATATGTGTGTATGTCATTTTTGTAATATCTTGTTCTTGCATATCCATTATTTCTATACGTCTGAGTTTGTAATATGAAAACAAAAATATGATAAAATAATTTCTCATAAATGCTTCTAGCTGTGTTTAGCCTGGGTTTCCTTTCTCTCTCTGGTGCTCCAGCATCACATCTAACTATGAAGGCCGTTTAGGTGCCCTCATTTACAGTACAATGTATTGATTTTTGAAGATCTTAATTTTTTCATTGGATGGTTATTATTTCCTTTTACAGTGGTCTGCAAAAATACAATAAACACTATTAGAGCTTATGTATTAGCATTCTTATACAAGCTAAATGTAAGAAATACAAATCTTTTAGAAATATTATTGATACATTTGTTATGTGCCCTATTGTATTCACACACAAGGGGCTCAATGTACTAAGATGAGTAAGCTGCTTTTGAGCCCTTGCGAGCCTGCGTCCTACAATGTAAAAAGCAGTGGTTATCAGACTGCTGCTTTTTACAATCTCCACCATTGAAATCACCCTGAACATGCTCACTTGGGTGACTGACAGGCCCTTCTCTCATGCAATTGGTTGCACGAGTGAAGGGGATGGCATTACACACTAAAGCGTTGCAAAGCTGTGTGGACATGTTCAAGTTGAGAACCTTCTCCACATGGCCATTAATCTATGGGGCCCAAGACCTTTACACTGACTGAAATACAGTTGATGGAACCCAAAAATAGAAGTGTTAAGAACTTGGGAACTAATTTTAAACAGCATTTTTTTTTAAAAAAATGGTATCTTCCCCTTTACATCCAAAAAAGATCAAGCGGCAAATATTTTGTTTAGCTCCTTCTTTACAAAACTCAAAGAAAAACAGGAGTGAAATATGCAAAAGTGGTTGTAGATATGGAGAAAGGGAAAAAGAGAAACAGGGTAAGAAAGAAAGCAAGAAAAATAATGAAAGAAAAAGGGAAAAAACAGAAATAGATTTTGTGCCAATAAATAACACCATTTACAAAAAGATACAGAAAAACATGGCAACCAAAAAAAGCAGAATATCCAAAAAAATGCAACATTGTAACTAGTAATAGAAGATGAGGCCCCATCGCTCCTGCAATGTGCAAAGTACTATTATTTCTGAAAAAGCTCAGGTGCCCACTTTTATCTTTACTGATGTGCAAGAAATATATTACCCAAAAGGATTCATTTTAATGTTATACCGTAAAAATAAATAACAATACCAAAAAGAAGAAAAACATGAAGTGAAAATATATTAATCCAAACATTAATTAATTGTCTTCTTTGTGAAGATTAAGAGGATAAAAAGTATATATATGCACGGGCAAAAAATTCGGTCTGCCGAATCTTTTGGATCAAATATTCAGGAATTTAGTTTACTGAATATTCGGCTGTCGTGTATTCGATATTTGTTTAAATGAAACATATACTGAATGTTCATGGAACATTTAAATTCATTTTCATTAAAGAAATGTAAATATTCCTTTGCTATAGGTGAAAAAGTTCACCTGCAGTGTTACACTTATCGCTAGCGCACCGGAGAGCTGCCTAATTCCAACCTTTCTTCACAGGGCCCGGGGTAGGCTTGTAGGAGGCTTAGCGCAGCGGATCCCAGGACCAGTACGATTGGACCTTTGCCTTTAGTGCAGGCCCTGGTATCCCACGCACTATGCCTCCTATTAGCATGCCCTACGGCTCTGTGAAGAAGGGTCAGGATTAGTGCAGCTCTCCAGTGTGCTAGAGATAAGTATTTTTAACCCCTAAGGTTATTTAAAGGAAACAACTGAATACTGATGAATTTTGTCAGTATTTCTTTGTTTTCTTTCAATTTTGTGGTGCATTCATTCCACAAATATCCCTGTTTTGTTAACGGAGTTGCATTCATAAGAAAACAAATGCACATATCTAAAGGATATCTTTTTATTCAAGAACAAGAAAAGTGAAACAAAAAAAAAAGGGGGGACAAAAAATATCAATCCAAATATTAAAATTATATCTAGTACCTAGTTCTTGCTATCCAAGAACAAGAAAAGGGGGGGGGGGGGGGAATCACTGTGCCGGTATTCTTTTTAAAAAAAAAGTAGGGAAACAGACAAATCAGACTCTCTACTTTCCTCATTTCTCTAACTGCCCCTTAAAACAACCATTTACCTTTAATTTCTGCTTCCAATATATTTTTTACTTTTATTTGTGCTTCTAATATATACAGTGTCTATTATAAATGTTTGCAATTTTTCATTCAATATCTTTATATAGCAGCCCCAACAGGAAATAACTCTTTCTATCCCATTATTCAGATTTTTTTTAACATCATACAGTTCTTTAGTAATTTGAATTCATGATTTATTTTTTAGTTGTTTTAACATTGTGGGTTAATCCATTTTTTAAAATGCATTTTCTTGCTATTAATATTATGATAATACTCAAAATATTACACTTTCATAAGTTAAATGTATTTTACATTTCAATATTTTATTTAATATATAGACATCTTGAATCCAGTACCTTCTAATTTTTTGGCAATGTAGGAAATCTGTTTTAGTGGATGAGCATTTTATACATCTATCTTGTTTACTTACAGCAAGTCATGCAGTAAACCGCTGCATAAACCCCTGCGCGCGATATGGCTTTTTTGCATTTTGGATAGCGCTGTCATTACAAGTTTGAAAAAAATTATTTAAGCCTGCGTTATGCCGCATACTGCACAGAAAACAAGTTTTGGCTTGGTGTGCACGTGCACGTGTTCCCCCATAGAGATCATTGGAGAAAAAATTGCATTTTTCGCATTCCCCATTGAGCTCTATGGAGAAAATAAATTGGATGAAAAACCTAATAACCTTCCCCTAAACTGCCATCCCCCCACATCACAAACAATAAATCTATTAACCCCTAAACCGCCATCCTCCCACATTGCAAACAATAAATAAATCTATTAACCCCTAAACCGCCATCCCCCACACCGCAAACAATAAATAAATCTATTAACCCCTAAACTACCATACCCCCACATCGCAAACAATAAATAAATCTATTAACCCCTAAACTGCCATCCCCCTACATAGCAAACAATAAATAAATCTATTAACCCCTAAACTGCCACTCCCACAATGCAAAGTATTAAACTAATAACTAAATCCCCTAACCTAACTTTCCCTAACTTAACCTCAATTAAAATACACATAAATTAAATTAAAAATATACTACCTTAAAAAAATAAAAACTTACCTGTAAAAGAAAATTAAAACGTAAGCTTAAACTAAAAACAGAAAAACTAACATTACTTGAAAACAAAACATTACAAAAAACAAAAATCCTACATTACAAAACTTAAAAAACCTACGTTACAATAAAATATAAAAACTACCATTACAGAACATAACAAACAAAATTATCCAAAATAAAAAAAATATTCCTATTCTAATGCCCCTAAAAGAAAGATACCCACCCCAAAATGAAAAAAAAAAAAACAATCTACAAATAAACTACCAATAGCCCTTAAAAGGGTATTTTGTAGGGTATTGCCCTAAAGCTAACAGCTATTTTGCATAAAAAATAAACAATTACCCCCTAACATTACAATGCCACCCCCCCCCCAAAATAAAAAAATCCTAACAAAAAAAAACCTAATCTACCCATTTGGATGGGCATTACACTTAAAAGGGCATTCAGCTCTTTTGCTGCCCATTAAAACAAAAAAAAGGCCTTCTCTTTAAAAAATACACCCCAAAAATAAAAAAAAATAACACTAACCCCAAAATTGGTACTCACCAATGATAAGGAGCGGCGCTCCATCTTCATCCCAGCGGCGCTTCATCTTCATGCATCGCGACACCATCTTCTTCAATCTTCATTCAGGCCACGGTCCATCTTCTATCTTCCCTATCTTCATGAAGCAGCTTTCATCTTATTGGCTGATTTGAATTTGATCAGCCAATAGTTCTTTTTTTTTTTAAAGCGACATTAAACCTAAAACTATCCTTTCATGATTCAGATAGAGCATAAAAAAACTTTCCAATTTACTTCTACGATCAATTTTTTTCCCCCATTCTTAAGATCCTTTACATTGTCATTTTAATTAAACTTGCCTAATCATTTATTTGGTAATTCCATTTTTTTAAGTCTTTCTCTTTAATTCGAAAGGGAAGCATTTGAATAAGGTAAATAGTATTAGGGTAAGAAATAAGAATGCCGCTTGAGGTAAAACTCAGTACTTTATTGGTCAATGTAAAAACTTGATGCCAGCGTGCAGTAACAAGTATTTTCAAACAGCTGCTTAGTCACAAACAGGCCAGTCTGACACGTTTCGGCTGATATGCCTTATTCATAGACTTAATTTTGTTAATTCACCTGTGGGGCTATAAATGCCCCCTCACAATCTGATTGGTAGCCTGTAAAATGTGTCTGTATTAACTCCACCCTTACGTGTAATCGACATTGATTGACATCTGCCTTTGCACACAACATGCTTCTCATTATTAAAGCCTGTCACAGTTGCCTATTACACTCAGAGACATTAGCTTATACCTTAATGGCCTATCGTATCACAATTTGCCTTAGTAACTTCTAGACCTATAGTCAGAACCCTTTAGAATAAGAATAAGGGAAACTTTGTTGGCTTATAATCTATGAATGTCCATGGAAAAGAAATTAGCCGGCCCTCATGTAACTTAACACTAATATTCCTAGTATGTTGTATGTGTGGGACAACAATTGCCATTATCTGTATTTGCTTTTTACAGTTAAATATGACATAAATAATCCTCAAACATCATGAATGTGAACACAAATTGTTCAATCTTTACATTAATGGACACCAACATATTGTCGAGTATCGAGGACTGGTATTGAGGAAAAGTTTCCCGATCACGGTCGAGTATCGAGGACGGGTATTGAGGAGACGGCAGCCATCGGGGCAGAGGTGTTTTGAAGGTGAGGTCTTTCTTTTCACAGCCACCGCTAGCAGGACGGATCCCCGTGTGTCAGAGGAGTACCCCTCTTTTTAAGTATTAGGGTAATACAGCCATTTTTATTAAATTTACTCTACCAAATAATGAAATAGCTAAAGATTTCCACTTCTCAAGATCTTTTTCTATTTGGTCTATCCCATATCCTTTCTATGGGGCATATTTATTAAGCTCCTTATGGAGCTTGAGGCCCCTTGTTTCCGGCGAGTCTAAAAACCGCTGCTCCATAACTTGTCCACCTGCTCTGAGGCCGAGGACAGAAATCAATCTGATTTAATACGATCGGGTTGATTGACAACCCTTGCTAGGGGCTGATTGGCCGCGAATCTGCAGGGGGCGGTATTGCACCAGCAGTTCACCAGAACTGCTGGTGCAATGATAAATGCCAACAGCATATGCTGTCTGCATTTATTGATGTGCAGCAGACATGATCCGCTACTTCGTATCATGTCCACTTGAACATTGATCAATATACCCCTATTTTGTCTAATGGGTATAAAATTTAAGTTGTACCATTTTTTGGAATTTGAACGTATTTGTATTCCTTAATATGTAATACTGTCTTAGCTTCTTGAAATGGATAGCAAGTAGTCAGCATTTTTATTCAACCATAAGACCTGAGATTTAATGGTATTAATTGTATAGGTTATTTCCATAAAGAGCAAGTTGTACTTTTTTATCATTATTCTAAAACTAATTTCTCTTAATTGCATAGCCTAAGCAACACTAGGAAGCCCTAACGAGTACCTCTTCCCAATCTTTGTAAAGAACCATTAAAGGGACATGAGACCCAAAAAATTTCTTTCATGATACGGATAGAGAATGCAATTTTAAAAAATTCCCAATTTACTTCTATTATGAAATTTGCTTAGTTCTAGTGTTATTCTTTGTTGAAGAGATATCTAGAGAGGTAGCATGCATATGTCTGGAGCACTTCATGACAGGAAATAGTAGTGCCATCTAGTGCTCTTGCTAATGTATAGCATTATGATAAGAGAAAATAAAAAAAGAAGCATTCATTTGGCACAATACCACAAATATTGTGGAGGGTCTTACTAAGAATCTACACTATGGAGAAGGACATAGGTGAATAAAATGTAACTTGTATTGAGTCCATAAAAACAAACACAAGACATGCCTGCCCTCTATATGAGCATCACCATCAAAACATTATCATAGAAGGGGGCAGTGCGAATGCCTGACGAGCATTTTGCCACTGCTTTGACAAAGCAGTAGTGAAACGCGTTTCAGGCATTTGCACTGCCCCCCTCTATGATAATGTTACATGTCTGTTAGCTACCGAGTGGCACTTGTACCTATTATTTATTTTTATAGTAGATGCAGCACAGGGATACCCAGTCTTTTTAAGTAATTGACCAGGAGTACTGTGAAACTCTAGATAAGCCATTTGGCAAATGAGTCAGTGATAGGGATCTTTTGTACTCGCAGTACACTGGCCAATGGGGATAAGCACCCTGTTTTTGCTGATCTAATTGCTCTTTCTACAGTATTGGATTCTCCTTTGATGTGTTTTGATTGTGATGCTCACATAGGGTGGCAGGCATCTCTATGTGCTTTTCAATATTTTAAACATGTCTTGTGTTTGTTCTTATGGACTTAATAAAAGTTAAGTTTTATTCACCTATGTCCTTCTCCATAGTGTAGATTGTCAGTAACACCCTCCCCAATATTTGTGGTAGTGTTCCAAATGAATGCTCCTTTTTTCTTTTCTCTTATCATATTTAGTTTTTTTTTTTGCATTGTCACTGCCCTTCTGTGGATACATAGGTTTATCTTTGAGGGAATTTTGGATTCATTTTAATGTAGAACATTGTTACAAAACTGCTGCCATATAGTTCTGCAGACACATGCATACTCCTGGGATTACCTTCCTGTTTTTCAACAAAGGATAACAAGAAAACAAAGAAAATGTGATAATAGAAGTACTTTGGAAAAGTTGTTTAAAATTGTATGCTCTGTCTTAATCATGAAATACAATTTTGAGGTTTTATGTCCCTTTAATCATTATAGGCTAGATTACAAGTGACGTGTTACTGTTAGTGCGGGTCACTATAAGCAGTATTATAAGATTAGCACACCTGAAGACCCAGCGTAAAGTATAAGGGCTAAAAAAAAAAGTTGCACAAAACACATCACAAACACATTAAAATAAATGATTGCATATATCTATATATACATATATAGTACTGTGCAAAAGTCTTAGGCCACAATTAGATTTCTTGTTTTAGCAAAGTTTTAGTGGCATCCATATTTACTGTATTTTTCAGTCTCTTTATTAAGATACAAATAGAAAATACAGGAAATATGTACACTAAATATAAAAAAACAACACCATTTTCAAAACAAAATGCCTTCTTTAGTAAAAAGTCAGTGTTTAATGTGACCTCCCGTGGCACTAAGCACATCTTGAACTCTTTTGGGGAGACTGTGCTGATGTTTCCTGAAGTAATCATGGTATATACCAGGTTTCTTTCAGTACTTCCCAGTACTTCTTTAGATGTAGGTGGTCTTTTATTTATTTATCTGTCCAGGTGATCCCATACTGCCTCTATAATATTCAGGTATGGACTCCGTAGAGGCCAGTCCATGACTGTCAGTGTTTTATCAGCTGTTTTTCTCTCCAAATATGATTTCACTTCATTAGCAGTGTGCTTGGGATCGTTATGCTGAACAATAAAACCATTCTCAATCAGGCACTTTCCAGAAAGAATGGCACTTTGAATTAAAACCTCTCTGTACTTTTCAGCATTCATCATTTCATCAATTCGGACAATATCGCCAACACCACTGGCAGAAATGCAGCCCCAAACCAGGGCAGACCCTCCACCATGGTTCACTGAAGGCCGCAAGCACTCATTCTTCCATCTCTCTCCATCTCTTCTTCTCACATATTGTCAATGATTGAACCAAAATCTAAAACTTGTATTTGTCACTCCATAATATTCGTTTCCACTGATCTTCATTCCAATCTTTGTGAGCTTCAGCATGTCTTAGCCTTTTCACCCTGTTCCCCTCCCAAAAAAAGTAGATCCTTGGTTTCTACCCTTTCCCAAAGATTATTCCTGATCAAGCTTCTTCAGACTGTAGAAGGGTCAACTTGGCATCCCAATAAAGCTGCCAGATGCTGAGGCAGGTCCCTGCTGGACTTCTTCCAGTCTCTCAAAAAAGAAGCTACTAGAAACTTCTCATCAGATTTTGAAAGTTTTCTAGGCCTTCCGGTACTTTTTTTGTCCTTGACCTAATCTGATTCTTCAAATTTCTTTATAATAGCTTGAACACCACATGTTGAGTATACAGTTTGTTCACTGATTTTCCTTTGAGAGTGGCCTTGCGGATGCAAAAGTATGATTTTATGTCTGTCAAATTCTGTGATCTTTGGCATTTTGAATGGAATGATGTGATTGAAAGTTGGTCTTATTAGCAAGCTTCCAATTAATTAAACTCATACTACATGTGTATGTAATGCTCAAGAATGTCTTGCACAAACCTGATGTAATAGACCTTTTTCACAGCAGTCATTTTGACATGAAATAGTAGGACAATTACAAAAAAATGAATTAAAAAGTTATAAGGGGGGGGGGGCGGAGCCAACAGCACACAAGCATGGACGCACTTTCATAATGCTCCTGAACTAATAGTACTTTTGAGGACTTTAGAACATGTTCCCATCTCAGCTAAACTTTATAGAACTTCTTGATGATGGCTAGGATTAATACCATGCTTTATTGTGAACCAACTCTGACATCAAGCGAGATTCTGACTAACAGGGATTAGAGGCCTACATCGGCAGCTTATACCGGACGACCATTTTGTTTTACCCGCATGGTAGTGTCGCTACATAAATCCTGTGGACCAACCACTGAAACCCATAACCTACTTCACATCACTCTTTTTATACCTGTCACGCTGGACTCTCAAACTCAACATGCTAACAACCACTCAGTTTCTGGAAGCGCTGCGCGGCATACTGAGAGATCACCACGCCGCACTTGAAGAATCGCTGTACAGAAACTTTCAGCTAGAGGACACCTATATTTCTAAATCTGACATACAGCCTGACTCTACACTTGAAGAAGACCAGGAGCTCTGCTTTCAGGAGCGGGTTGCAGCGGATGCAGAAGTTGCTGCGGTAGACGGAACCCTGCCGGGAAAGAACCCATTGAGCAACATGGATTTCACAGCCACACAAGGTAAAGCAGGAGAGCCGGCGCTTTACAGAAGAGCGGAACCCAGAGCTGAAGTCACAGCGGCGAAGATGGGGTCTGGAATCTTGGATCCGGATTTTGGGCCTATTACTTACCAATCAACCAAGCAGCTCTGGAACTCACTCCCGGCATCTAATACAGGGGGCTGTGTAAACTGGTTGCACTGGTGTCAGAAGAGCTGGGGAGGCTTCTCTCATCTATCTAAAGTTGGAGTGGGATAGACATAGCCAAACCATGCACAGACAGTCTGCTCATAATTGCTGGAACTGAATTATCGTTATAATACTATAGTTGATAACCGTATTGTCTCTCATTGTCTCTCCTCTACCCTGTCTACAGGACCCTATGCACGTTGCAGTCTACCAGTATTTACAATGTTGAAAATGTTTTCTAAATAATCATAAAGCATCATCTGCTTACTAATGTGCTGTCCCACAATATCTGCTTACAGTTAGCATTAGGACTATATGTCATGCCACATATGTGTTTTTATACTAATCACACTTTCACAGGTTGCTTTCAGTAGGTTGATTTATTCTGCATACTTATGTCATACTCTACCTTTTTCCATTATCCCATTATGTGCCTGCACATAATTACATTGATTCTTTTGTTGCCTCACATATTGGTTAATACTGACTTACTGTTTTCACTACATTCACCCCCTGAAGATAGTGCCGTCTAGGCTTAATTTTAGTGCTCTCTGAATTAAAGCTGAACCAGACTGACTGCAGGCTGCATACTTATTCTGCACTCCCTAATTATTATTACAAGTAGGTATGTGTAGTTTCATGGGGATATATTCTACTCTGTCTCTAAGGGCTGCAGACCACTAATATAATAGATTAAGCAAGTACTGCTCCATTTCCTTAGCTCTAACTTTACATAAGTCTGGTGTATATAAATACATATCTACTTGTTGTGAACTATTGTGCATTGTGGTACCACATGACAGCTTACCTAGTTTTAGCATATTTTTACAATGCTTTTCAGGGTTGGTGCGATGAGCTTACCCCTATATATATACGATGTGTCTCTGAGCATTTTCAGCTACAGACATAGTATTCATAACACCTTGCTTAGAATTGTACAAGTTTCCTGTATTGGTATAGGTACCAGCATAGATAACTAGGACACCATTACTGTTTGTCACTGCGCTTTAGGATCTCATTTACTGGGATCCCTAAGTTAAGTTATATTCTATCCCCATATAAAATGAGATACTATAGTTTATGTGAGTTTAGGGATAGTTTAGTTTAAAAGAAATGTTTTAAGATATTGTCGCTCTTATGTTATAATTAGATTAAGCTAGTTTAGCATATGACGCATTTGCCTATCAACCTTATATTGCTGCTATTGTTCAGCTTCTATATACTTGGAATACTGAGTCCTATTTCCTTATAGTTGGGGCGTAGCCAGCGGCCGAGGCTGCGCTCTAACATCTATTGCATACAGTATTATAGCTACCATACCAAGCTCAACAGTTTTGCCCCATCTCCTATAATAATTTTGTTCATTATTTGCTAGCATCTAATTTATGCAGAAGTGTGATGTTTGTTTCCATATTGCCTCAAGACACAGGGTTCAGCTGGCACCTTGGGAGTAGTCTTCCATAATTAAAAGCATTTTATATTACAAGGGTCCCACCCTGGCTTCCACACCCCACCTTTGCTTACACCCATAGTTCGCATACCTATGTTGGTTTTCCATATTTTAATTGTGTTATAGTTTAATTTATGAGCCTGATAGAGCTATATTGTGATTTTCAGGTTTATTACATAACAGTAGTGAATAGGTTTTTAGTGTAGGCTGGACCTGCTCTGTTATTCTTACATCCCTACTCATGGTATATCACACAAGTTACATAAACCTTATCTCACTTACCACCTCCCCCCCCCCCCTCTTGTAAGGTACCTCCGGTTGTTGGAGGGCTATCTATATGGCTTATCTTGCCTATGCCATACAAATATTTACTTAAGATCACAGCATTAAAAATACTATAGAATCTATATTTACTCAAGCTTGTTTTACTCCTTATCTCTTTCAGGATATCCATTCATTCAGACATGTTTTATAGCCCTAAAAATATTTTAGACCCTGGGTATCCTCAAGCGTGTTTCTTAGCTGCAAAAACACTCTAAAATAAAGCAGTTTATACAGTTACTCTCTATCTCCCCCAGGATATCTATACACACAGACATGTTTTGTAGCTCCAAAAATACTATAGAATCTATATTTACTCAAGCTTGTCTTACTCCTAATCTCTCCCATGATATCCACTCATTCATGCATATTAAAAATAAAACAAAAAACGAGGTTACTAAAATGAGATCCAACAGAGGTTTCGTCATTCCATTATACCTTCCCCCCCTATTAGATATGTTTCCTTATTATAGGTCCAAGAGTGACCCATTAGATTTGCTTTGGAAGGGTTCCTTTTCAATAGGCATTATACATTTAAGTTTGCCATGTATATCTGTTTACTATTTCATTGATGAGCTGTGCATAAGGTTTCACATACCATTATAGTACTAATTTTGAAATGTATGTCATCCTTCTGTACTGATTGGCATTTCTTTTTGTTTGATTATACTGTTTGTAAGCCTAATTTAAGTACCTCAATAAAAATATATTTAAAAAAAAAAAAAAAAAAAAAAAAGAAAAAAAAAAAAAAAAAAGTTATAAGGGTCTATGGATGCAGAAAAGGCCTTTGATAGGCTAGACTGGTCAAACAAACTATGCACACATTCGGCTTTCCCCAATAAATTATAGGAAAAATATTTACCCTCTACGATAGCCCACAGGCCAAAATCAAATTAAACGACTCCATCTCTTCCCCTTTTAAAATTATAAATGGAACAAGGCAGGGCTGTCCACTCTCGCCTCTTCTATTTATACTGGAAATGGAGGTGCTAGCTTCACATGTTAGACATAATGCCAACATTCATGGAATGGAGATCGGATCTACTATATATATAAAATAACCTTATACGTGGATGATATCTTCTTAACGTTAACAGACCCCGAGATATCACTACCCCCTCTGATGCAAACACTACAAACGTACGGAATATATTCCAACTTTAAAATTAACATTTCAAAATCTGAACTATTGGCCATACACTTACATTCAAATGTAATAGAGAGAATACAACAACGGTACCATTTTCGCATACAACCCAAGGCCATCAAATATCTAGGGGTTTACATTTCACCATCTGTAGAAACCATAATCTCCCTAAACTATAAAACCCTTAATTCAACAACCCAAACCACCCTTAGCTCATGGAACCGTAAACCTCTCTCCTGGTTAGGGAAAATCAACGTGACAAAAATGATAATTTTACCTAAAATCCTATACTTTCTGCAAACTCTCCCAATTCCTCTCCCAGAGCACCTACTATTCTCCCTGCAAAAACAAATAAACTGCTTCATATGGTCGCACAAAAGGCCACGCATTGCTACTTCCACTTTATATCGCCCAAAAGAGTTAGGGGGGATCGGTGCCCCAAATTTACTGCGCTACAGACAGGCAGTTTTTCTTACGCGAATAGCTGATTGGTGTAAACACAACATGAACAAGGAGAGGATCCAACTAGAGCAATCACTCTCCGATAAACACTACCTGTGTGGGAATTGTTGGATTCCCAATGCCCAACATAAATAATTACATACAACCCCAAGGCTGGTGCATGAAACCTTCAGACAATGGGACAAAATACTTAAGAAATATCCCACAATCTCTACCACATACTCCCCCCTGACACCGGTCAGCAAAAATACACCGTTCTCATTTATGACAAAGGCAACTAACACAACCCATCCCACTCCCTCTCTACAAAGCTCAGTCCCACATTACCTTTTATATAAAGATAGAGAAATTCAACCACAAGAGGCAATTTGCGACATCCTCGGGATGCACTTTCAAAATTGGTACATTTACACGCAGTTGAAACATTACCTACTGACACATCCTTCCAAATCTCAATTTAAAAGGCAACTCTTTCAATTTGAAACAATATGCTTCCAATCCCACCCACATAGAGGAATTTTATCTTTAGCATATAAAATACTATCACAAATGTCCCATCTGACACCCCCTACATACGTAGCTAAATGGGAAGCGGATCTAGAAACCACTCTGGATTTACCAGACTGGACTATCATTTTCCATCAGATGACGAAAGCCTCATCGTCCATTTCGATGTTGGAAAACAGAATTTATGTTTACCTGATAAATTACTTTCTCCAACGGTGTGTCCGGTCCACGGCGTCATCCTTACTTGTGGGATATTCTCTTCCCCAACAGGAAATGGCAAAGAGCCCAGCAAAGCTGGTCACATGATCCCTCCTAGGCTCCGCCTTCCCCAGTCATTCTCTTTGCCGTTGTACAGGCAACATCTCCACGGAGATGGCTTAGAGTTTTTTGGTGTTTAACTGTAGTTTTTATTATTCAATCAAGAGTTTGTTATTTTAAAATAGTGCTGGTATGTACTATTTACTCTGAAACAGAAAAGAGATGAAGATTTCTGTTTGTAAGAGGAAAATGATTTTAGCAACCGTTACTAAAATCGATGGCTGTTTCCACACAGGACTGTTGAGAGGAATTAACTTCAGTTGGGGGAAACAGTGAGCAGACTTTTGCTGCTTGAGGTATGACACATTTCTAACAAGACGATTTAATGCTGGAAGCTGTCATTTTCCCTATGGGATCCGGTAAGCCATTTTTATTACATAAAGAAAAAAAGGGCTTCACAAGGGCTTTTAAGACTGTAGACATTTTCTGAGCTAAAACGATTGATATATAAGCATATTTTATACTTCATAGCTTTGAAGAATTATTTTATTCTTGGGAATTATGTAAAATAACCGGCAGGCACTGTATTGGACACCTTATTCTCTAGGGGCTTTCCCTAATCATAGGCAGAGCCTCATTTTCGCGCCTCTATTGCGCACTTGTTTTTGGGAAGCATGACATGCAGATGCATGTGTGAGGAGCTCTGATACATAGAAAAGACTTTCTGAAGGCGTCATTTGGTATCGTATGTTGGAAATGAATATTAAACTGCTAAGTAGATGGTACTACACACCCGTCCGACTACACCGTCTATTCCCAAGTGCAACTACCATGTGCTGGAGGGATTGTGGGGAGCCAGCTACTTTTGCACATATCTGGTGGACTTGCCCGATAGTAATATCTTTTTGGCGCTCCCTTAGACCAGAGATTGAAAAAGTTATGGGTACACCACTCCCATTCACACCCTGGGTTTTTCTCTTCAATAAATTCCCTAAAATCTCATGTAAATTAAAACAAACACTCCTCACTATCATGATCAACTCAACAAAAAGACTAATCCCACTTAACTGGAAAAAAAACAAACTTGCCATCTCTTGCAGTTTGGAAATCCAGAGTCACGCACTATCTCCAACTGGAAAAATACCACTACACCAGTACCAAACGAGCAGAAGAATTTCATAACATAACATTCTTATGGGAAGAATATATAAACAATCAATAGCAATCCACTCCCTTACATACTTGCAATAACTGACCATAGCACAATAACCTCATACTCAATTTCTCTAAACCTAGAATTTTAACATATCCACAAAGTAGGGTTAATCTAAAACAGTCAGGGGGAGGTCACTGTTATTCTCACTATTATTTTAATCACAGATAATTTTCACTTTTGAATGTCGGCTGATTGGTATCTGTCATCTAATCCAACAGTAATAGCTATCCTCAAGTCTTACTGTTATAAGTCTAATTGTATAATTGTAACAAGTTTTCATTTATTGTAATAATTTATGTCAATATGAATGTTTCTTTAATGTTTCTATATGCATATCTTGGAAAAACCTTAGTAAAACCATTTAAAAGCTTAAAAAACATAATTTATGTAAGAACTTACCTGATAAATTAATTTCTTTCATATTAGCAAGAGTCCATGAGCTAGTGACGTATGGGATAAACATTCCTACCAGGAGGGGCAAAGTTTCCCAAACCTCAAAATGCCTATAAATACACCCCTCACCACACCCACAGATCAGTTTAACGCATAGCCAAGAAGTGGGGTGATAAGAAAAAAGTGCGAAAGCATAAAAAATAAGGAATTGGAATAATTGTGCTTTATACAAAAAAATCATAACCACCACAAAAAAGGGTGGGCCTCATGGACTCTTGCTAGTATGAAAGAAATGAATTTATCAGGTAAGTTCTTACATAAATTATGTTTTCTTTCATGTAATTAGCAAGAGTCCATGAGCTAGTGACGTATGGGATAATGAATACCCAAGATGTGGATCTTCCACGCAAGAGTCACTAGAGAGGGAGGGATAAAATAAAGACAGCCAAATCCGCTGAAAATAATCCACACCCAAAACAAAGTTTAAACCTTATAATGAAAAAAACTGAAATTATAAGCAGAAGAATCAAACTGAAACAGCTGCCTGAAGTACTTTTCTACCAAAAACTGCTTCAGAAGAAGAAAACACATCAAAATGGTAGAATTTAGTAAAAGTATGCAAAGAAGACCAAGTTGCTGCTTTGCAAATCTGATCAACCGAAGCTTCATTCCTAAACGCCCAGGAAGTAGAAACTGACCTAGTAGAATGAGCTGTAATCCTTTGAGGCAGATTTTTACCCGACTCGACATAAGCATGATGAATCAAAGACTTTAACCAAGACCCAAAGAAATGGCAGAGGCCTTCTGACCTTTCCTAGAACCGGAAAAGATAACAAATAGACTAGAAGTCTTTCGGAAATTTTTAGTAGCTTCAACATAATATTTCAAAGCTCTAACTACATCCAAAGAATGCAACGATCTTTCCTTAGAATTCTTAGGATTAGGAAACAATGAAGGAACCACAATTTCTCTACTAATGTTGTTAGAATTCAAAACCTTAGGTAAAAATTTAAAAGAAGTTAGCAACACCGCCTTATCCTGATGAAAAATCAGAAAAGGAGACTCACAAGAAAGAGCAGATAATTCAGAAACTCTTGTAGCAGAAGAGATGGCCAAAAGAAACAAAACTTTTCAAGAAAGTAATTTAATGTCCAGCGAATGCATAGGTTCAAACGGAGGAGCTTGAAGAGCCCCCAGAACCAAATTCAAACTCCAAGGAGGAGAAATTGACTTAATAACAGGTTTTATACGAACCAAAGCTTGTACAAAACAATGAATATCAGGAAGACTAGCAATCTTTCTGTGAAAAAGAACAGAAAGAGCAGAGATTTGTCCTTTCAAGGAACTTGCAGACAAACCTTTATCCAAACCATCCTGAAGAAACTATAAAATTTTAGGAATTCTAAAAGAATGCCAAGAAAAATGATGAGAAAACCACCAAGAAATGTAAATCTTCCAGACTCGATAATATATCTTCCTAGATACAGATTTACGAGCCTGTAACATAGTATTAATCACAGAGTCAGAGAAACCTCTATGACTGAGAATCAAGCGTTCAATCTCCATACCTTCAAATTTAAGGATTTGAGATCCTGATGGAAAAAAGGACCTTGCGATAGAAGGTCTGGTCTTAATGAAAGAGTCCACGGTTGGCAAGTGGCCATCCGGACAAGATCCGCATACCAAAACCTGTGAGGCCATGCTGGAGCCACCAGCAGAACAAACGAGCACTCCTTTAGAATCTTGGAAATCACTCTTGGAAGAAGAACTAGAGGCGGAAAGATATAGGCAGGATGATACTTCCAAGGAAGTGACAATGCATCCACTGCCTCCGCCTGAGGATCCCTGGATCTGGACAGATACCTGGGAAGCTTCTTGTTTAGATGAGAAGCCATCAGATCTATTTCTGGAAGTCCCCACATTTGAACAATCTGAAGAAATACCTCTGGGTGAAGAGACCATTCGCCCGGATGTAACGTTTGGCGACTGAGATAATCCGCTTCCCAATTGTCAATACCTGGGATATGAACCGCAGAAATTAGACAGGAGCTGGATTCCGCCCATACCAGTATTCGAGATACTTCTTTCATAGCCAGAGGACTGTGAGTCCCTCCTAGATGATTGACATATGCCACGGTTGTGACATTGTCCGTCTGAAAACAAATGAACGACTCTCTCCTTAGAAGAGGCCATGACTGAAGAGCTCTGAAAATTGCACAGAGTTCCAAAATGTTGATTGGTAATCTCACCTCCTGAGATTCCCAAACCCCTTGTGCTGTCAGAGACCCCCAAACAGCTCCCCAACCTGTCAGACTTGCATCTGTTGAAATCACAGTCCAGGTCGGAAGAACAAAAGAAGCCCCCTGAACTAAAAGATGGTGGTCTGTCCACCACGTCAGAGAGTGTCGTACAATCGGTTTTAAAGATATTAATTGAGATATCTTTGTATAATCCCTGCACCACTGGTTCAGCATACAGAGCTGAAGAGGTCGCATGTGAAAACGAGCAAAGGGGATCGCGTCCAATGCAGCAGTCATAAGACCTAGAATTTCCATGCATAAGGCTACCGAAGGGAATGATTGAGACTGAAGGTTTTGACAAGCTGAAACCAATTTTAGACGTCTCTTGTCTGTCAGAGACAGAGTCATGGACACTGAATCTATCTGGAAACCTAAAAAGGTTACCCTTGTCTGAGGAATCAATGAACTTTTTGGTAAATTGATCCTCCAACCATGTTCTCGAAGAAACAATACAAGTCGATTCGTATGAGATTCTGCTAAATGTGAAGACTGAGCAAGTACCAAGATATCATCCAAATAAGGAAATACCACAATACCCTGTTCTCTGATTACAGACAGAAGGGCACCGAGAACCTTTGTAAAAATCCTTGGAGCTGTTGCTAGGCCAAACGGCAGAGCCATAAACTGGTAATGCTTGTCTAGGAAAGAGAATCTCAGAAACTGATAGTGATCTGGATGAATCGGAATATGCAGATATGCATCCTGTAAATCTATTGTGAACAAAAGGCAGAATAGTCCTTATAGTTACCATTTTGAATGTTGGTATCCTTACATAATGATTCAATATCTTTAAATCCAGAACTGGTCTGAAGGAATTCTCCTTCTTTGGTACAATGAAGAGATTTGAGTAAAACCCCAGCCCCTGTTCCAGAACTAGAACTGGCATAATTACTCCAGCCAACTCTAGATCTGAAACACATTTCCGAAATGCTTGAGCCTTCACTGGATTTACTGGGACACGGGACAGAAAAAATCTTCTTGCAGGAGGCCTTATCTTGAAGCCTATTCTGTACCCTTGTGAAACAATGTTCTGAATCCAAAGATTGTGAATCGAATTGATCCAAATTTCTTTGAAAAATCGTAATCTGCCCCCTACCAGCTGGGCTGGAATGAGGGCCGCACCTTCATGTGGACTTGGGAGCTGGCTTTGGCTTTCTAACAGGCTTGGATTTATTCCAGACTGGAGATGGTTTCCAAACTGATACCGCTCCTGTAGGGGAAGGATCAGGCTTTTGTTCCTTATTGTGACGAAAGGAACGAAAACGATTAGTAGACCTAAATTTACCTTTAGATGTTTTATCCTGTGGTAAAAAAGTTCCTGTCCCCCCAGTAACAGTTGAAATAATAGAATCCAACTGTGAACCAAATAATTTATTACCCTGGAAAGAAAGGGAAAGCAAAGTTGACTTAGAAGACATATCAGCATTCCAAGTTTTAAGCCATAAAGCTCTTCTAGCTAAAATAGCTAGAGACATATACCTGACATCAACCCTAATGATATCAAAGATGGCATCACAAATAAAATTATTAGCATGTTGAAGAAGATTAACAATGCTAAGAGAATTATGATCTGTTACTTGTTGTGCTAAAGCTTCCAACCAAAAAGTTGAAGCTGCAGCAACATCCGCTAAAGATATAGCAGGTCTAAGAAGATTACCTGAACATAAGTAAGCTTTTCTTAGAAAGGATTCAATTTTCCTATCTAAAGGATCCTTAAAGGAAGTACTATCTGCCGTAGGAATAGTAGTACGTTTAGCAAGAGTAGAGATAGCCCCATCAACCTTAGGGATTTTGTCCCAAAACTCTAATCTGTCAGATGGCACAGGATATAATTGCTTAAAACGTTTAGAAGGAGTAAATGAATTACCCAAATTATTCCATTCCCTAGAAATTACTTCAGAAATAGCATCAGGGACAGGAAAAACTTCTGGAATAACAACAGGAGATTTAAAAACCTTATTTAAACGTTTAGATTTGGTATCAAGAGGACCAGATTCCTCTATTTCTAATGCAATTAACTTCTTTAAGTAAAGAACGAATAAATTCCATTTTGAATAAATATGAAGATTTATCAGCATCAACCTCTGAAACAGAATCCTCTGAACCAGAGGAATCATTATCAGAATCAGAATGATGATGTTCATTTAAAAATTCATCTGAAAAATGAGAAGTTTTAAAAGACCTTTTACGTTTACTAGAAGGAGGAATAACAGACATATCCTTCTTAATGGATTTAGAAACAAAATATCTTATGTTAACAGGAACACTCTGAGTATTAGATGTTGATGGAACAGCAACAGGTAATGTAACATTACTAAAGGAAATATTATCTGCATTAACAAGTTTGTCATGACATTCATTACAAACAACAGCTGGAGGAACAGATACCACAAGTTTACAGCAAATACACTTAACTTTGGTAGATCCAGCATCAGGCAGCGATTTTCCAGAAGTATCTTCTGATTCAGGGTCAATCTGAGACATCTTGCAATATGTAATAGAAAAAACAACATATAAAGCAAAACTGATCAAATTCCTTAAATGACAGTTTCAGGAATGGGAAAAAATGCCAGTGAACAAGCTTCTAGCAACCAGAAGCAAATAAACAATGAGACTTAAATAATGTGGAGACAATAATGACGCCCATATTTTTTAGCGCCAAAAAAGACGCCCACATTATTTGGCGCCTAATTGCTTTTAGCGCAAAAAATGACGCCACATCCGGTAACGCCAACACTTTTGGCGCAAAAACGTCAAAAATGACGCAACTTCCGGTGACAAGTATGACGCCGGAAATAACAAAGAAAATTTTTTGCGCCAAAAAAGTCAGCGCCAAGAATGACGCAATAAAATGAAGCATTTTCAGCCCCCGCGAGCCTAACAGCCCACAGGGAAAAAAGTCAAATTTTAAGGTAAGAAAAAAATTGATTATTCAAATGCATTATCCCAAATAATGAAACTGACTGTCTGAAATAAGGAATATTGAACATCCTGAATCAAGGCAAATAAATGTTTAAACACAAATATTTAGAACTTTATATAAAAGTGCCCAACCATAGCTTAGAGTGTCACAAAAATAAGACTTACTTACCCAAGGACACTCATCTACATGTAGTAGAAAGCTAAACCAGTACTGAAACGAGAATCAGTAGAGGTAATGGTATATATAAGAGTATATCGTCGATCTGAAAAGGGAGGTAAGAGATGAATCTCTACGACCGATAACAGAGAACCTATGAAATAGACCCCGTAGAAGGAGATCATTGAATTCAAATAGGCAATACTCTCTTCACATCCCTCTGACATTCACTGCACGCTGAGAGGAAAACCGGGCTCCAACCTGCTGCGGAGCGCATATCAACGTAGAATCTAGCACAAACTTACTTCACCACCTCCACAGGAGGCAAAGTTTGTAAAACTGATTTGTGGGTGTGGTGAGGGGTGTATTTATAGGCATTTTGAGGTTTGGGAAACTTTGCCCCTCCTGGTAGGAATGTATATCCCATACGTCACTAGCTCATGGACTCTTGCTAATTACATGAAAGAAAATAAAAAATAAAAAAATAAATAAACAAAAGTTATAAGGGCTCAAAGATATGAGATCTCAGTTGTTATTAAAAAAAAGTCTGCAAATAGCTTTAACATAGAGATACATACACATATCTAAATAAAATGTATGTGTGCATATATATATATATATATATATATATATATATATAAATGTATAGATGTATTTACAGTCATGTGAAAAAAGGTACACCATCTTTTATATGGTTTTACGTATCAGGATATAATAACAATAATCTGGTCCTTAGCAGGTTTTAAAATAAGGAAAATACAACATCAGATGAACAACAACACATCATATGACATATTACACTGTGTCATGATTTATTTAACAAAAATAAAGCCAAAATGGAGAAGTCATGTGTGAAAAACTAAGTACACCCTTATGGCTTCCATAGGAATTAAGACGCTAAGCAGCAGCCAAGTGCTGCTAGTCAAATGCCCTTGATTAAATGATCATCAGCAAGTGTGACCACCTCTATAAAAGCCAAAGTTTTGCTGGTCTGGTGCATTCAGGTGTGTGTTAACGCAATGCCAAGGAGGAAAGACATCAGCAGTGATCTTAGAGAAGCAAGTGTTGCTGCCCATCAATCTGGGAAGGTTTATAAGATCATTCCCAACAATATAAAGTCCAGAATATTCACAAGTGGAAAAAATTCAAGACAGTTGGCAATCTTCCCAGGAGAAGACATCCCAGCAAATTCACCCCAAGGTGAGACCATGCAATACTCAGAGAAACTGCAAAAAAAACAAGAGTTACATCTCAGACTCTACAGTCCTCAGTTAGCATGTTAAATGTTTATGTTCTTGACAGTACAATTATAAAAAGTATGGTTTGTATGGAAGGGTTGCCAGGAGAAAGCCTCTTCTCTCTAGAAAGAACATGGCAGCATGGCTTAGGTTTTGCAAAGTTGCTTCTGAACAAACCACAAGACTTCTGGAACAATATCCTTTGGTCAGAAAAGACCAAAGTCAAGATGTTTGGCCATATTGCACAGCACCATGTTTGTCAAAAACCAAACACAGCATACAAGCACAGTGAAAGATGGGTGATGATTTGGGCTTGTTTTGCAGCCACAGGTCTTTGGCACCTTGCAGTCATTGAGTCGACCATGAACTCTGTATACCAAAGTATTTTAGAGTCAAATGTGATGACACCTGTCCGACAGCTAAAGCTTGACCGAAATTGATCCCAAACACACCAGCAAATCTTCACCAGAATGGCTGAATAAGAAAAGAATTAAGGTGTTGCAATGGCCCAGTCAAAGTCCAGACCTCAACCCGATTGAAATGCTGAACCTTAAGAGAGCTGTGCATAAAAGAATGCCCGCAAACCTAAATAAACTGAAGCAACGTTGTAAAGAAGAGTGGGCCAAAATTCGTCCACAAACGATTTGAGAGACTGATAAAGTCATACCGAAAACTATTACTTCAAGTTATTGCTGCTAAAGGTGGTTCAACAAGCCATTGAATCATAAGGTGTACTTAGTTTTTCACACGTGGCTTCTACATTTTGGCTTTATTTTTTAAAATAAATCATGTTGACACAGTGTAATATGTCATGTGCTGTTGTTCATCTGAAGTTAATTTTAATTTAACATAATTTTAAGACCTGCTAAGGAACAGATGATTGTTATTATGTCCTGATACGTAAAACCATATAATTCAAAGAGGGTGTACTTTCTTTTTCATATGACTGTATATGTGTATATATGTATTTAATTACATATATAAACACATAAATACATATGAACTCACATATAGACATATATAAGTGCAATGGACCCCTTTTCAGTCAAGTAGCTGAAAACATAAAAAATCATACTTATGCAATATTCATAATTCATAAAGTGTTTGTGCATGTAATGTAATGTAAATATTTCACATTCCAATGTTCTTCACATAGGAAGTATTGTAGAGAGATATCCCTATATATATATATATATATATATATATATATATATATATATATATATATATATATATATATATATATATACACACACACATAATATATACCGTGTATATATATATATATATATATATATATATAGATACGAAACGCCTGGCGGTATCACGCCGAGCCACTTCCTAAATTTACAGGGGTTACTACTTTTGCAGTATGGCAGAATTTGTTTGTTTTCTTTTCATGAGGTTACCCGCATTTTAAATTTAAATTTAGTTTAGTTTAAAGGTTAAGTTTGGCATTTTGGTGATGGAAGTATGTATTATCCTTTAATGTATATTGGCAAAATATTGGATGTGTTTTCTTTTTTTCAACAGTTTCTTTTTTGTCCTGATGAAGGCTTCCTTGTAGGCCGAAACGTCGACCTATTCATATAAATCCTGAGAGTGCCCTCCCTTTCCTGTTTTCGTATCTACATTAGAGGATTGCACCCAGGTCCGGTATTAAACTACCAAAGTTAGAGTGCTGGAACACGTGCGATTGGGGGTATATATATATATATATATATATATATATATATATATATATATATATATATACCTATATCTAATTATATATATATTTTTATTTTTTTATTTCTTTTACCAAAGAAATAATTAGATATATCTAAAAATATTGAATAATAAATAGAACATATTCTTCTATGTAAAGATTATTGAAATGTGAATATTCATAATTCATGTTGGGTTTAGAGCACTTTAATAAACAAGATAGGGTTAGCGTGCAAGTATGGGTGTTATGGGTTTTAAGTTTGTGCACTCCATTGACTTCTAAGGGAGAATTAATTAATGCTGCCGTGATATTAGACGTTTAACTTTTTGTATGTCAGGTTTTTGCTTGCGTGCTAATTTTTTACCTACAACTTGTAATACGAGGACTACTCGACACACACAAAAAGCCCCTGTCTAACGAAGTTAAGATGCAAGCGGGAGTATCGCTCCACTCGTAATCTAGTCCTAAATATGTTAAAAAACTGTTGCATTTTAACACAAAAATGTTTATCTTTAATATTATGACCATATTCAAAGTAAATTACAAATGGTAAAGGTACTCCTTCTACATTTGATTTTATATTCAGTATCTTATAGTTTATTTTTTATTCATTTAAATTCCTAGCCATCTGTTTCTTACAGTGTAAGAATATGTAATGACTTTCAGAACCCAATTTATTTTCAACTTAATATGTTCATCGCTAGCAGATGTGCAATAACAAGAAAAGTAGCCTGATCAGCTGGAAGTTCCAGAATTTTGGTAGGTTCTTTTGCACAAAATTGATCAAAAAGATTTAATTTTTCAGAAAGCCCCGTAAACTTTATATTTTTTCTACCTGATTTATTTTCTAACTCCTCCATTTGTGTTTTATAAAATTATATTCTCAGTAATCAGAACTGTTAATTGTGGTTTAATTTGTGAAAGAATAAAGTTAGATGCTTCCCCTTATTTGATCTTCAACAGAGGTTCAATTATACTTCCTGGCTTTTTTTTCCAGATTTTTTAACCTTAGAGGGCATTTTAGTTGAAAACAATTACCCAAAGGATTGTGTGAATAAAGCAAAAGAAAAGAGAGCTTAATGGTTTTACTTTTTTTGTCTACAAAATATCCCAGCTCTTCCTACAGCTCAGTAACTAAATTTTAAATTAATAAGTGAGTTTCTCCCTTTATATTGTATTACAATTCTGCTTTACTGTGTTCTAATCCTTCTAGGATGTGTTGACTTATAAATAATAAAGAAAAGAGTCAGAAATCTGAGAGAAGTTGGTCTCTTCCAACGGCCATTAATCCCTAACTGCTACTTTTTATAATTTGTAGGGAGATTCTGCTGCTGGCCTCCTGTCAGGTGGTCTAGCGCTATCCTATGCTTCACATGGGCATCTGGCTGCTCTAGGTGCCCTGGTTCTCAAGATACTTCTCTTAGACTTGTGCGCGGCGAAAAAATTTGTTTCGGTTCGTTTCGGATCGATTCTGATGTTTTCGAATTTCATTTTCGGATCGATTCCAATTTGGATACATTTGAATGCATTTGTTTCGGATTCGTTCAGATTCAATCGGATTCGAATAAATTTGGATGTATTTGGATGTATTCGGTTCGGATTCGATTAGTAAATTCGGACGTTCGGTATGTGTTAGGTGGGATGTGCTGTGTATTAGACTAGTGTTATGTACTGTAATATTAGATGTAACCCATAGCAGAGTGATATAACCTAATATAAAGTACAATACTAGTGTAATTGTGATTAGTCCATGGCCATCCGAATGTTACGAATAATTCCAAACTAATTTGGATTTATTCGTTAGATTCGGTGCTACGGTAATTCGGAAATTCGAATCGATCCAAATCTCCGAATTTGACAAATTCATCCAAATTTAAATTTGGAACGAAACAACCGCACATGTCTACTCTTCACACTGCCACTTTGTTAGTCTGTCTAGCACCAGAGGGACTCTCCTCCTTGTAGGTTATCTGCATGAGCCGAATGGTGTGGTCTGGCCAGTGTACATCTTCATCTAGACCACAAGTGGGACAGCTCTTTGGTAGTGATCTCTAGAGCTGGGTGTGGAAGCTCTCAGCTCTTGTGGAAGCGAACGCCATTCTCCACTCCTCCCACCAGACAGCTTATTTAAATATTTTCTGGTGTATATATAGAAAGATATAAAACACTAATAGTGCAAACATTATACAGCACAGCTATTGTTTGTCTTATTAGCCTTATTTTATGCAGCCAAAGTTTACTCCTTAGTTTGAAAATGTGGATGGATTACCTGTCACAGCAAGTTTTTAAAGGGACATTAAAAACACTAACTACATGCTAGTTAGAATGATTTATTCAAAGAAAAGATTAGTCTGAGAATAACATGTAGATGTATATCTCATCAGTTGTTTAAATATTAACAAAATAAGTGTAAGGTTTTAACGTCTATAAAACAATGGGAGCTGCCATGTTGTAACTTAGGTTACCTTCTCTGCTGTGGCCATTTAGGGACAGTATAAATAGGTCACTAGAGTGTGCAGACAGTGGCTGTGTGGAATATAACAATGTTCTGCACCATTTCTAACAGGAACTGAAAAGCTCACAATTTCAGATTGGAATTACAGGAATAGGGGACAAAATAAAATCATCAAAGTATATTGCAGACTTTTTATATATATATATATATATATATATATATATATATATATATATATATATATATCAATGATGTGCTGTCACTAGAGGCAGGTGAGGCAGTGCTTCACCTCTCATATGGGTAAAAATATATATTTTTTTTATTGGCTTTAAAAAAATAAATTAAAAAAATGTATTTTTTTTTTCCCCCAGCATTTATTTTCACAGCTACATGTTGTGCAATGGAGAGGCACAAGCAGGTCTGCCCACCATTACACAACATGCTGCGCCACCTACTGGATGAAAGTGGTTAAGATCATTGCATTTCCCATTAACTGCTTATTTGAGGCAGTCCTATTTGGGCTGAACAAATCCAGTGAGAGGCATTAGTAAGTGGAACTTAGGGTTGGGGCTGGATGTTAAATCATATAAAAGAAAACAAAAACGGAAAAAAACAACTTTCATATATTTTGTTGCTGTCCTGTGAACCTGCTAGCTTTGCTAAATTGAAAAAGAGAGTTCTGTTCTTCCCCTCTAAGTGCAGTGGAAAGTGCCACTGTCACTTCCTGAATCCTTACACAGAGCAGGAAGAGAGGCAGAGAGAGCAGTGTTTTAGCCACATCTTATTAAAGTAAGATTTTACTGAAAGGGATTCTGTTAGTGAAAATGATAATTTAATGAATGTGGTTTAGTGTTTTTTTTACTCTTTTACAGCAAAGGATCGCTTTTGTATTTTGTTTACTCAAACTTTACACCCACTAACTTAGCAGCTTGCCTCTGTACTTCACACTAATTTATAGTCTCATTTTCTGAACTCTCTGTAGCTCTGCTGTTTTATTACTTAAAAATGCAGTGGTCCCTCTCCCCCCACCTTGTGTGTGTGTGTCTCTCTCTTTCTCTCTCTCTATCTATCCATCTCCTTATGTGTCGTTCTCCCCCATGGTCTCTTTCTCTCTCTGTCTCTCTTCCTCCCCCTCTGACTCTCTCATCCCTTATGTGTCTCTCTAACCCTCTGTGTGTGATTGTGTCTCTTTCTCTCTCTAACCCTCTGTGTATGATTGTGTCTCTCTCTCTTTCTCTCTGTCTAACCCTCTGTGTATGATTGTGTCTCTCTCTCTAACCCTCTGTGTATGATTGTGTCTCTCTATGTTTCTTTCTCTCTCTCTCTCTCTAACCCTCTGTGTATGATTTCTCTCTCTCTCTCTCTCTCTCACCCTCTGTGTGTGATTGTGTCTCTTTCTCTAACCCTCTGTGTGTGATTGTGTCTCTCTCTCTTTCTCTAACCCTCTGTGTGTGATTGTGTCTCTCTCTCTTTCTCTAACCCTCTGTGTGTGATTGTGTCTCTCTCTCTTTCTCTAACCCTCTGTGTGTGATTGTGTCTCTCTCTCTTTCTCTAACCCTCTGTGTGTGATTGTGTCTCTCTCTCTTTCTCTAACCCCCTGTGTGTGATTGTGTCTCTCTCTCTTTCTCTAACCCTCTGTGCGTGATTGTCTCTCTCTCTCTCTCTAACCCTCTGTGTGTGATTATGTCTCTCTCTCTTTCTCTAACCCTCTATGTGTGATTGTGTGTCTCTCTCTCTCTAACCCTCTGTGTGTGATTGTCTCTCTATCTCTCTAACCATCTCTGTGTGATTGTGTTTCTCTCTCTTTCTCTCTCTCTCTAACCCTCTGTGTGTGATTGTGTCTCTCTCTCTCTCTAACCCTCTGTGTGTGATTGTGTCTCTCTCTCTTTCTTTCTCTCTCTCTCTCTCTAACCCTCTGTGTGTGATTGTGTGTCTCTCTCTCTCTAACCCTCTGTGTGTGATTGTGTCTCTCTCTCTTTCTCTCTCTCTCTAACCCTCTGTGTGTGATTGTGTCTCTCTCTCTTTCTCTCTCTCTAACCCTCTGTGTGTGATTGTGTCTCTCTCTCTTTCTCTCTCTCTCTCTAACCCTCTGTGTATGATTGTGTCTCTCTCTCTTTCTCTCTCTCTAACCCTCTGTGTGTGATTGTGTCTCTCTCTCTCTCTAACCCTCTGTGTGTGATTGTGTGTCTCTCTTTCTCTTTCTCTCTAACCCTCTGTGTATGATTGTGTCTCTCTCTCTCTCTTTCTCTCTCTTTCTCTCTCTCTCTAACCCTCTGTGTGTGATTGTATCTCTCTCTCTCTTTCTTTCTCTCTCTCTCTCTCTCTCTCTCTCTCTCTCTAACCCTCTGTGTGTGATTGTGTCTCTCTCTCTTTCTCTCTCTCTCTAACCCTCTGTGTGTGATTGTGTCTCTCTCTATTTCTCTTTCTTTCTCTCTCTCTCTCTCTCTCTCTCTCTCTAACCTTCTGTTTGTGAGTGTGTCTCTCTCTTTCTCTCTCTCTCTCTCTCTCTCTAACCCTCTGTGTGTGATTGTGTCTCTTTCTCTCTCTAACTCTCTGTGTGTGATTGTCTCTCTCTCTCTAACCCTCTGTGTGTGATTGTGTCTCTTTCTCTCTCTCTATCTAACCCTCTGTGTGTGATTGTGTGTGTGTGTGTCTCTCTCTCTTTCTCTCTCTCTCTAACCCTCTGTGTGTGATTGTGTCTCTCTCTCTTTCTGTCTCTCTAACCCTCTGTGTGTGATTGTGTCTCTCTCTCTTTCTCTCTCTGTCTAACCCTCTGTGTATGATTGTGTCTCTCTCTATTTCTTTCTCTCTCTCACCCTCTGTGTGTGATGGTGTCTCTCTTTCTCTCTCTCTAACCCTCTGTGTTTGATTGTGTCTCTCTTTCTCTAACCCTCTGTATGTGATTGTGTCTCTCTTTCTCTCTCTCTCTCTAACCCTCTGTGTGTGATTGTGTCTCTCTTTCTCTCTCTAACCCTCTGTGTGTGATTCTCTCTCTCTCTCACACTCTGTGTGTGATTGTGTCTCTTTCTCTCTCTCTATCTAACCCTCTGTGTGTGATTCTCTCTCTCTCTCTCTCTAACCCTCTGTGTATGATTGTGTCTCTCTCTCTTTCTCTCTCTAACCCTCTGTGTGTGATTGTGTCTCTCTCTCTCTCTCTTTCTCTCTCTCTAACCCTCTGTGTGTGATTGTCTCTCTCTCTCTTTCTCTCTCTCTAACCCTCTGTTTGTGATTGTGTCCTTTCTCTGTCTAACCCTCTGTGTATGATTGTGTCTCTCTCTATTTCTCTCTCTCTCTAACCCTCTCTGTGTGATTGTGTCTCTCTTTCTCTCTCTCTAACCCTCTGTGTGTGATTGTGTCTCTCTTTCTCTAACCCTCTGTATGTGATTGTGTCTCTCTTTCTCTCTCTCTAACCCTCTGTGTGTGATTGTGTCTCTCTCTCTCTCTTTATTTCTCTCTCTCTAGCCTTCTGTGTGTGATTGTGTCTCTCTCTCTCTCTTTCTCTCTCTCTAACCCTCTGTGTGTGATTGTGTCTCTCTTTCTCTCTCTCTCTCACCCTCTGTGTGTGATTGTGTCTCTCTTTCTCTTTCTCTCTCTAACCCTCTGTGTGTGATTGTGTCTCTCTCTCTCTTTCTCTCTAACCCTCTGTGTCTCTCTCTCCCCCCGTCTCTCTCTCTCCCTTTCCCCCCGAGTGCTTTTCTATGTTTCTGTCTACCTTTTATTTATTTAATTAATGAATTGGTTGTGCCATCTGATGATGTGGCTTTATTTAAAGGGGTGGGGTCAAACGCCCCACCATCTTTAAATTTCACCAGCCGCCACTGGATCAAGACATTTTTATATTTACTGAATAACGAAAGAATCTATAAGCATAATTTGCAGCATTAAAGTAAAAAGTATGTTTTAAACATATTTTAATGAGCATGGATTTCTAGATCTCATAATCAGAGCAAGCATTGTGTTATCTGGCAAGAGTTTCTGTTACAATCCTTTTAGACTAAAATCAGATGTTTACTAAGTTGACCAGTTTTCCAAGACACCATTTAAAGGGACATGAAACCCATATGAAACCCATATGCAAATTTAAATAACTTTCCAATTTACATCTAATATCTAATTTTCTTCATTCTTTTGATATCCTTTGTTGAAAAATCATATCTAAATATGCTCAGTAGCTGCTGATTGGTGGCTGCACATGGATACCTCATGTGATTGGCTCACCCATGTGCATTGCTATTTCTTCAACAAAGGATATCTAAAGAATGAAGGCGTATCCTAGCCACTGCCTCACCAGCCTCTGACGTCATGATATATATATATATATATATATATATATATATATACATGTGATTTAACATTTTATATTACCATCTCAAAGTGTTTAATGTCCCTTTAATGTAGATGTCATCCCTTTTAAATTCAGCAAAATGTGCTCATAAAAAATAAAAAAAATGTAATGTGGGAAAAAACATTTAGGTACATTTATTAAGATTTTCACTGTGGGTACATATAGGGGTAATTCCGCCAGTTCTGCACATGCTGCTATGAAGTAGTTATTTCAATTTGTGTCTTTATGAATCTTCCTATTACCTGTCTGCTACCGTTGTTCAAGTGATACTATTATTACTTCTATAGAATTTTGCTGATGGGTTTCAAAGTTCCAATTTTTAAGGATACTAAAGAAACATTTCCTATTGTGGCAAAAGTGGGGTAAGAATAAAACTTATCAAAAAGAAATTTAAATAAATTAGAAGATTGCTGCTTAGAACAGTGGTTCACAACCATTTTTGTGCTAAGGCTCACTTTAAATGAGACAAAAAAAAATCCAAGGCACACCAGCTTGTTTTTTCATTAATTGTTGGATTATAAAAATGACATCCACTATATTATAGACTTTGACAATACACACAGTGCAATTAATAGTTACCCCCTGCCAATAATACACACAGGGCAATTAATAGCTATTACCACTACCAATAAAATACACAGCAAAGTTAATAATTCTGCACACGCGGAGGCACATTAGCAGCTTGTTCATGGCACAGTGAGTGAAAACCACTGGCTTAGAGGGTGGTGAACTTTAATGGTCTAGCAGACATAACACATTAAGGGCTAGATTACAAGTGAAACGGTATTTTGCGTTTTCGCTATAGTAAAATCTCTGCTAGGAGAAAGTAAACAGCAGTAACACTTGCACAAAAAATAAAAAATTGGAAATCGTGAAGTTGAAAACCCCCCGAATATTCCACTCTCTTGCGCAAACACCATAACATATTTGCAATAGCGCTATTTCAACATGAAATTATGAATATTTAATTTTCCACTGTTACGTAACGAAATATGTTTTATTTATTATTTATTTATTCTATTAAAATATTTCTACATATATCTGATGTTTTTTTAAACAAATATATATTTATACCTATATATATATATATATATATATATATATATATATATAGCTTCTTTAGCAAGGCAGTTGGAGGTATGTTTGGGGTTGTTATTATGTTGGAATACTGCCCTGCGGCCCAGTCTCCGGAGGGAGGGGATCAAGCTCTGCTTCAGTATGTCACAGTCAGTGTTCCCTCTAAGGCCAGTTTTGTGTGCGGCCCAGCAGTGAAACAGTTAATTAGGTAACCACACCCTGCAATTAGCAAACACTGCACAATGCAGATGGCAAGGTATGGTTCTCTTGTTAACTGTTTCACTGCTGGGCTGCACACAAAACTGTCCTTCGAGGGAATACTGGTCACAGTACATGTTGGCATTCATGATTCCCTCAATGAACTGTAGCTCCCCAATGCCGGCAGCACTCATGCAGGCCCAGACCATGACACTCCCACCACCATGCTTGACTGTAGGCAAGACAAACTTGTCTTTTTACTCCTCACCTGGTTGTCCCCCCACACGCTTGACACCATCTGAACCAAATAAGTTTATCTCTGTCTCAACGGAACACAGGACATGGTTCCAGTAATCCATGTCCTTAGTCTGCTTGTCTTCAGCAAACTGTTTGCAGGCTTTCTTGTGTATCATCTTTATAAGAGGCTTCCTTCTGGGACGACAGCCATGCCATGGTCTGAGTACTGACAGGCTGACCCCCCACCCCTTCAACCTCTGCAGCAATGCTGGCACCACTCATATTTATATTTCCCAAAGACAACCTCTGGATATGACGCTGAGCATGTGCACTCAACTTCTTTGGTCGACCTTGGCGAGGCCCGTTCTGAGTGGAACCTGTCCTGTGAAACTGCTGTATGATCTTGCCCACCGTGCTGCAGCTCAGTTTCAGGGTCTTGGCAATCTTCTTATAGCCTAGACCATCTTTATGTAGAGCAACAATTCTTTTTTTCAGATCCTGAGAGAGTTCTTTGCCATGAGGTGCCATGTTGAACTTCCTGTGACCAGTATGAGAGAGTGTGAGAGCGATAACACCAAATTTAACACACCTGCTCCCCATTCACACCTGCAGACCTTGTAACACTAACGAGTCACAGGGAAAATGACTAATTGGAAAATGGCTAATGGGGCCCAATTTTGACATTTTCACTTAGGGGTTGGCTGACCATATTGCCGCTTTAAGAAGGAACACATATGAAAAATACATATGTGAGGGTTCTTATACAAAACCATTTCTTTAAACAGCCCTGAAAACTGCCCTGACATATGTAGTTTTCATATATGTCCCTTTTTAAAGCGGCAATATGGTCAGCCTACTTAGGGGTGTACTCACTTTTGTTGTCAATGGTTTAGACATTAATGGCTGTGTGTTGAGTTACTTTACAGCAACTTTACACTGTTATACAGGCTGTACACTCACTACATTGTAGCAAAGTGTCATTTCTTCAGTGTTGTCACATGAAAAGATATAATAAAATATTTACAAAAATGTGAGGGGTGTACTCACTTTTGTGAGATACTTTATGTATGTATGTATGTATATATATATATATATATATATATATACTGTATATGTGTGTATATATATATATATATATATGTATTATATAATTATATATAGGTATATATATATATATATATATATATATATATAAATACTTAAAACATTCTGCTATGTACAGAACATTGGTAGGTGAAATATTTACAGTAAATACATAGTTAAACAAGTTTATTAAATATGAATATTGCATAAATATGCTTTATTGCATAAATATGCCTACGGGACAAGGCTCCAATGCACTTATATATGTCTATATTTGTATACATTTATATTAATGTTTTTATATGTGTATATACTGTATGTCTGAAAATATACATATATACACATATAAATACATTTATACATATTTATACATTTATATATATATATATATATATATATATACAGTATATGCATACATACATATACAAGTTTAGAAATGTACATGTATGTATCTGAATGTTAAAGTCCTTTGAATTATTACACTTAAGCCAATATACGTCACTGCTCTAGTGAAATTTCAAGAAACTCCAGCCACCAATTTCTTTAAAAGACCTTTATTCTTTTATCTTGGGTCCCATTGATAATACAACGTTTCAAGCCAACATTAGGCTCTTAGTCATGACATGACTAAGAGCCTAATGTTGGCTTGAAACGTTGTATTATCAATGGGACCCAAGATAAAAGAATAAAGGTCTTTTAAAGAAATTGGTGGCTGGAGTTTCTTGAAATTCATGGACTTTGGTGAGACTTGGCAAGTCTGTTGTTCCGTGCCCCACTGAAAGAAAATTTGGTGTGCTGTTTCCACTATTTTGATTCTACTGCATGTTAAAGTCCTTTGCCTGCTTTTTTTTTCTAACACCCGATATCTCATGTCTTTGAGCCCTTATAACTTTTGTGTGCAATATTTTTTTATATACTTGTTATAATATACTGAGTGTAAGTGTACTTTATAATGTATTTTTGATGTGTTTTGTGCAACTTTTTATTTAAAGAAAAAACAACAGTTAACGACAGCTCTGAGATCTCAGTAAGGATTCTGGGCAATAGCGATTTTGCTCAACTTGTAATATGAGCGCAATTAAAACGGAGTACTTCCCTTTTCACTAGAGCAGTGACGTATATTGGTTTAAGTGTAATAATGTCCATGTTTGTTGACCAAAACAGATAATCAGAATATTGTAGGGCAAGATATTGTGAGATCCTAAATTCACATAAATACAAGCTTTGTATTGTATTTGTATTCCATAGAAGAGGATAAAGTATGCAACCACCATGGATGTTTATCAATCTCTTACTTACGATTTACAGTATTACAATTTACACTCCCATTATTGAAGATGAGATAAATTGTGGCCACTTTATTCTTATGAAAATAAATATCCTGCAGTGATCTTCTTGATTTTAGATGAAAATCTCACCAAAACAGAATTTGTTTTCTTAATGAATTAAAAAAATAAAATAGTTTTGCAGTTCCGAGTCCCGTTGTTGCAATATTTAGATGAAATAGAGATAGAGTTAATGTGGTACAATGTGGTGTAAAGTTCCTTTAAAAGCAATGGCTCCAAAGCACACCCCACAGTTCTACTGAGGGAGTAAAATAGGCATTATTGAATGCATTCAAGTGGGTTACAACAACAAAGAAAACAGATATCAGAAAAAGTTCAAATGTATTTGTAAACACACCTTTTAGAAGCACACAAGTAGTACAGATGTATTTGTAAACACACCTTTTAGAAGCACACAAGTAGTACAGATGTATTTGTAAACACACCTTTTAGAAGCACACAAGTAGTACAGATGTATTTGTAAACACACCTTTTAGAAGCACACAAGTAGTACAGATGTATTTGTAAACACACCTTTTAGAAGCACACAAGTAGTACAGATGTATTTGTAAACACACCTTTTAGAAGCACACAAGTAGTACAGATGTATTTGTAAACACACCTTTTAGAAGCACACAAGTAGTACAGATGTATTTGTAAACATACCTTTTAGAAGCACACAAGTAGTACAGATGTATTTGTAAACACGCCTTTTAGAAGCACACAAGTAGTACAGATGTATTTGTAAACACACCTTTTAGAAGCACACAAGTAGTACAGATGTATTTGTAAACACACCTTTTAGAAGCACACAAGTAGTACAGATGTATTTGTAAACATACCTTTTAGAAGCACACAAGTAGTACAGATGTATTTGTAAACACACCTTTTAGAAGCACACAAGTAGTACAGATGTATTTGTAAACACACCTTTTAGAAGCACACAAGTAGTACAGATGTATTTGTAAACACACCTTTTAGAAGCACACAAGTAGTACAGATGTATTTGTAAACACACCTTTTAGAAGCACACAAGTAGTACAGATGTATTTGTAAACACACCTTTTAGAAGCACACAAGTAGTACAGATGTATTTGTAAACACACCTTTTAGAAGCACACAAGTAGTACAGATGTATTTGCATAATTAGTTTGACAATGGTAAAATTATAGGTGTTGGCTGCATTAAAAGGACATACAACCCCAAAATTTTCTTTCATGATTCATATAGACCATATCATTTTAAACAACTTTCAAAATTACTTCTATAATCAAATTTTCCTTGTTTTCTTGATATCTTTTGTTGAAAAGCCGGAAGGTACGTTCAGGAGCGTGCAGTATCATTATATGGCAGCAGTTTTGCAACAATGTTATACATTAGCAAGAGCACTAGATGGCAGCACTATTTCCTGTCATATAGTGCTCCAGGCATGTACACGCTACCTATCTAGATATCTCTTCAACAAGGATTAATAAGAGAACAAAACAAATTTGATAATAGAAGTATAATGGAATTTTTTTGTTAAAGTGTACGCTCTGTCTAAATCATTATAGAAAAATGTTGGGTTTCATCACCCTTTAAGCTCTTCAAATGCAAACAATAAATAACAGGATTTTTTTTTTAATATTGTTTGCCTTAGTTTCCTTTTCTTGTATTATTACCATAACAGAAATCATCTACCAAGAGAGCTGGCTTCTCAGTATAAATGTGCTGGAATTTCACCAGACTTCAAATAAATCACCAGACTTCAAATAAATCACCAGACTTCAAATACGAATAAATTGTTGGTAAGCTTTACAACTACAGTATAATCTATTGCATGATTGGGAACATAACAAACACACTCAAGAAGAGAGTACGTGTCAAACCCTACTTTAGGAATCAGTCACAAAAATGAGCTGTATTCTTCTTACTGGTGATACAGCTTCACCACACACACAGCAGCATAGCATTCAGGTACTAGTGGGTACTCTATAACAGGAGACCTTTACAGGTACACTGTCGTATACCTGCTTTAAAGGGACACTGAACACAATTTTTTTCTTTCATGATTCAGATAGAGCATGACATTTTAAGCAACTTTCTAATTTACTCCTATTATCAATTTTTCTTCGTTCTCTTGCTATCTTTATTTTTAAAGCAGGAATGTAAATCTTAGCAGCCGGCCCATTTTAGGTTCAGCACCATGGATAGAGCTTCCTTATTGGAGACTTACATTTACCTGCCAATAAGCAAGCATAACCCAGGTTCTCAACCAAAAGTGGGCCGGCTCCTGTGCATCACATTCCTGCTTTTTAAATAAAGACAGCAAGAGAATGAAGAAACATTTATAATAGGAGTAAATTAGAAAGTTGCTTAAAATTGCATGCTTTATCTGAATCATGAAAGAAAAAAATTTGGGTTTAGTGTCCCTTTAAATGCATAAATGTCTCCCAGAGCTCTTCTCCCTTGTTTGTACAATTCATATTGTCCACAGTTTACATATAGTCAAGGGGCTGGCTATACAAGTATGCATAAAAAGTGAGTAAAGGGGTGACACTGGATTTTTTTATTATGTATTGTTTGTACTTTTTGTATTTTGCATATATATATTATTATTTTTATATATTTTTTTGCAATACTACATGAGACTTTTTATATGAATCCATGCATGTCAAATATTCTTTGTATGGTATAATAAATCTAATTTGATTTATGTTTTTTACTTTGTATGCCACACGCTCTTCTGCTTATAATTATTTTTAATGTGTCTTGTTTGGGGGCTTTTAGGACTGTACCTATTCAAATAGCTTGTGTGATATATTCTAGTATTTAGTGCCCGAGGAACATTTTGATTTGTATTAGTTGTTCATGTAGTAATGAGATGCAATTTACATTGGGATTTATTTTAAGGACATATTCTCTAAAGCAACCAGTCTCACAAACACTATTTATTTATGTGCTATAAGTTGAAATAAAACAAGATTGTCTAACCTGTGACGATGCAGTTTCAGGGACTGGTGATCCTTCCATCTGTCTGATTTTTCTTTTACAAATTTGAACATGCCCTGGCAAACGGACAATTTTCAGGAGTTATTTGTTTCCTGTAAAGTAAAAATGAGTGGACAAAGTTGATGTGAGCATGATAAAAGCATGATAAATTTGAGCATGATAAAATTAAATAATAATTTAAGTGCATAAAATAGATTTGTGTATAAAAGAGTAAAGTTAATTTTTTTTCTGGTAGGAAATATACTTTTCATTGGTATTCAGGTCTGGTGAAAAAAATATATGGTGCAGACTTTCTCACTAAAATGATTTGGTACCACTAAGTATTTTGCCTAGATAGTATGTCCCCGATGATAAAAGCACATGTTAAAAGGGGATACGTCTTGCGAGCTATATTGGCTGTGAAATATTATAAATGGCTAATATCCGTATGAAGGCAGTCTCACTAAAAGGCGTTTTACTTCACTTCTCTGTGGGAGTTGATGCCTCTGACACCATCTGCAATAATAATACTAGGACATGAATAATAAACCTATAGGAGCTGGTGGATTGTGGGTATACTGTACACGTATATACACTGTGTTATGTATTTGTATTGTACTGTGAAATACTGTAATATATATTTAGACTATTTTTGTTATTTAAATAAACATGATTTTAACTTTTGGCATATTCTTTTCTTTTTAGGAAAATTTTGTGTATGGGATAGAAGACAGAATCCGCTGCTTTTTTGTTTTTACAAAAGTGTGTTTTTTCAGCTTTTAGTTTTAGTGAATGAATACATAATTCACTTGACACCAAGGTTAAAGTAATTAAACAGAATAAACATGACATTTTGTCACCTTACCTATAAGACTTTTGACATCTCACATTATAAAAGTCTATTCTTTCAAATGAGTGGATATATGACCCTCAAGTACCCCATTGTTTGTGCAAAAATGCAAACTATGTAAATTGTTTAAATATATGTGTTTTTATCTACATTAACTTTAGTATAGTCAGGGCATTGTGTGACCCTTCCTTTAAATTCCCTATTGATGCTGATGAATAAGCAATTGATTAGTCACTAATAAGAATTGTATAGTTTGCATTTGCTCATAGTATAGACTTAGAGCAATACATTGCATATTTAGGATAAGGGCATCTTTTTATTCAATTCTGTTCTACTTTTGAATCACTTTTCATGTAACACTGTCTATAGTACAGTGCATCCTCTCTCCTGAACATCATGTTATTTTTAGTATATCTATTTCTATGAGAATTTGAAATTAATTGGAGCTAAAGTCTATATAATACAAAACATGCATCTAGATGTAAGAAAAGTTTTTTTCACAAATTCTATAACTTTTCAATTCATTAAAAAAAATGCAGAAAAAGCGCTGAAAGAACAGACAGTACTACTATTATTATTTTACATGACAGTCTGTGAATCTAACTATTGCTATTACATCAGTAAGATTGAGAAACTACACAACTTGTAAGAGGATCTAATTAACGTATACCAATATCCCATACAGAGATATGCAAAGCCCTGCGGGGATGAGATTATTGTCCCAAAAGATAACTGAACATGATTGGGCTCACAGTAATGTTCAGAAATCATTTGAGTTACACTGCTGCAGTCATTACAGATATCCGATGGGCAGCGGTAGCTTGTGGTCTATGGAACTTTTACATCACAGCTGCATTTATTCAGAAAGTTTCATTCAGCATCAACTGTGGATACATTATAGAGCAAGAAAGTGAGCCACAGGAATTGGATAAAGTGGCGTACCAAGGGTTTTTGACACCCAGTGTGGATAAAAAAATGTCACCCCCCCCCCATATTGTCTATATTATAATTTTTGTAACAATTTTGAAACTAGGAATCAGAAAAGAAATGCAGACAGTGAAACATTTTTATTGAACTTTATATCACCTTAAAAATCACCTATATAAGTCATGCTATCTTATGTTGAAAAATAATCTGTATATATCCTACACTACCGGATAACATATGGTTATATGCAAGCAATAGTGCAATAATAATACAGCATTTTCTTTTGCATTTGTATATCACTTTAAGCAATGCGGGGGACTCTTAGGAGTCTATTTAAGAAGCAGCGGATGCTGCCTCCGACCCACTCCACTTCAGTTCCGGTTGAAGCGGAAGTTAAGAAGCAGTGGTCCTAAGACCGCTGCTCCTTAACTCGTCTGCCACCTCTGAGGTGGCGGAAAGCAATCCACCCGATCAAATACAATCGGACTGATTGACACCCCCTGCTAGCGGCCGATGAGCCGTGAATCTGCAGGGGGTGGTATTGCACCAGCAGTTCACAAGACAGTTCACACGTGCTCTGTCTGACTAGTGGCAATAGAAATCCTTCATATTTAAAACAATTTTAGAAATTGGACTACATTAATAAATATTTGATAATTTAATGCATTATAAATACACACATATGGCATAATGTGTTGTTTTAATGAGAAAACAAGACACTGAGCAGGTTTCCTCACACAAATACCTTGTTATAATGTTGTACTAAAACTGTGCAAAGAAGGGACAAGAGAGAGACTATAGCTATAATGCCCACATGAGATCTTTTTTAAAAATACCACAGAAATTATCTGCCATCAGTAAAAAAAAAAATTAACTAGACATTAGACACTTGAGGCTTCATAATAAAACTGTGCTACAAAACAACTGTTCATCAAGTACTGTACATGATCTAAACAAGCACGATTTCTCCCTACTTTTGCAGACAAAATAAACTTTCTCTGTCTCTACCTTTCTCTTCGTGTTGTTCTAGGCAGTTCCTGCATTGTCTGCCATGCAGTGAGAGGGCTGATAAGAAAGCGAGTAAACAGGAAGTATGAAGCCAGGTGAGGTTTATCATAGACAACTGTAGTGTCTCTGCGCTTTATACACAGGATGGGAGTTACTTGTACTCCTCCTGAGCACACTACTGAGCTTAGTAAAAAAAAAATTCTATACAAGCTTGGTGTCTGCATCATGCAGAGATCTCTTCCAACCTTACATAATGAGACCTCTGCATGCTGACATTGGGCATTTGGAAGCTGTGGCTGCAGGACAAGACAATATGACCTCATATACCCATTTTCATGGCAGCGCCTGTTTTGGTTTGATCCACATCCACCTCCCCGCCCTTGGTACACCACTGACTAGACAATCAACCCCCTCTGCCACATCCAGTCTAAGACCCATGAAAACAGATATTGTTTATTTCTATTTTTTTAGAAAATGGCCTGTTTACAAAACTATCATAGAAATTTAAAATGTTTACATACTTATTCATTTGTTTTATGTCCAGAACTGAATGAGCCATCCTTTTCTCCAATGAGACACTGAAATAAAATCCCAGGAGACTCTTTATGGAAAATCAGGAACTTTCAACATATGATGCAAAATGTTTTGCAAGATAGCTCAAAAGCTTTTGAAGATGATTTCCGTAAAAAAATTATATGATAACCCTAAGAAAAAGCTCTTTTGTACCTGTCTGTTTTTTTCTGATAGCTCTATTCCAACCTGCACGGAAAATACTGCAAAGGAACATCTAGAAAATCAGAAATGGCTGGTCTATAGATAAAAACAATAGATTGATTTTGTTTTTAAAATCTATTCAGCTCACTTTTTCATTGTATCTAGAGTAGTCTAAGGTTCCTTTGAGGAAGAAATGTGCACTTGGACAGATAGGAAATAGCTGCATCAATTTTATAAACTTGTTCCCAATTTTGCAAAGCAGAAAGGGAAAAAGGACAATATTTATAAAATTTGGAAGAGGAAAATTCTACAGACCCCCCCCCCCCCACCCCTCATTACAAAGATCAATACAACAGAAGGAATAGGAAATACACAATTTCCTCAAACCTTAGGGCCAAATTCTCTAAAAAATCTCTAGGCTGGAGAGATTCTTTAAGAATGCTTGGCAGTACTTCTATTTCCTTGGTTAAAACAGGGTGTCCCGCTAAGGGGCGTATACTGCACGTTCATATGGGAAGGTAATGTATACATTACAAAAGTGCAAAATAAAAATCGTATTTGAAAAATCACACAAAATGAACAATTAAACCATTCATACAAAAATACTCAGGAAACAAATTGTATTGTTAAGGTTCATCAAAAATTGTAACAAAATTGTTAACCAAAGATTTGATTTTATCAAAAATTTCAAAAATTTGTGTGTAAATTACACATAAATAAATCATATGCACAGCATAAATAGTAAGCATACAAAGCATCATTTTAGTTTTTTCTTAAATGAAGTGAACATGTACGTTACATGAGCATATATAAAATTGTCTCTCAAGTCCTCCCAGCGTAAAGGTGGTCGTTTTTATCACAATACTCAAAACACTAATTACTCTGAAAGGAAAACCTATGCATACAAAAATAACAGCGATATTAAGTTACGGTGCACTGATTTTTATTAAGCGTAATATTCAAGTTTAAACATACGCCAGGTACTCCCTGTGAACCTTGTCCTCCATTGTGTACTTTTACATAGCAGAGTCATTATTTCGCCACTCGCAGGGACAGCCCCTTTTTTATAGAATTCTATGAGGGCTGCCCCTGTAAGTGTTGGAGTGGAAAACCACATCTAAACCACCACATTTTTTAGAATTGACCCCTTACTTTAAAATGGTGCTCTTTAATATTCATGATAGAAAATGTTTCATGCCGTTTTGAGACTAAGGGACCGATTCTAACAATTTGGTGAACATTTTTGTTATGATTTTTGATGCACCTTAGCAATACAATTTATTTCTGAGTATTTTTATGTGAATGGTTTCATTATTAATTGTTTGATTTTTAAAATACAATTTGCAATTTTAGCACAATTCTTTTTCTTTTTTAAATGATTTTATTGATTAAAGAAATCAACATGACATTGCAGAACATAACATTTTCATGTTCTTACAGCATTCTTTTGTTTCTGTAGTGAAAGATCAAAAATACAAGGAAAATCCAATAGTTTTTGGTCTATTCATTTGTTATCATATAGTAAATGTATAGGGGCTGATATGAGTTAAGGAGCAGCGGTCTTACGACCACTGCTTCTTAAGTCCTGATTCCGGCGAGCCTGAAGGCTCGCGTAGAATGAGCAGCATGCGCTGCTTAATAAATCGACCCCATAGTCTCTCTTGGCTTAACGGAAAATAAACAAAAATGATTTTTGTTATCTCTTTTCTTCTATCTTTTCTTCTTCATATATTATGGATTGTACATTATCTTTTTCTTATTTTTATCCACACTCCAGAGAAAAGGTTATAAAGAATATAGGAAGACACCCTTACATAGAGTCTATCCCCTGATATTGGTCAAGTTTTATTTAATATAGCTAAAATTAAAGTTAAGAGGATATTTGTAATGTTTGCCTGCATGAATCCCAATAAAATTTGATGTTATGATATGAGTTTTATTTATTGAGTCTGAAGTAGCTATACTCTTCTAATTCCACAGTGTTTTCCATGCACTCTAACCACATTTACACTCATGGTATAATATCACAAGGTGTTTGACTGCAAAGGGCTATAATGTATATATACATACATACATATACATATCTAAATATATATATATATATATATATATATATATATATATATATATATATATATAGAGAGAGATATAGAAGCATAGAATAAGCTGCAGCACTCCAAATTTCTTTTTGTGATATTTTATTGCAAGCAGTAAGACATAGGCGACATTTCGGGCTTTCGCCCTTTCTCAAGCCAAGTGATTAAACACATAGTTAAGGCATACTTTTTATAGGCTAGAGGTGTAGAAATATATATATATGTGTGTGTGTGTGTGTATACATATGTATTTATGTGTTTACTGAATACTTACTGTACATACATAGCATTCCTATGTTCTTCACATATAGGATAGCTGTATATACCTGTACCTATATATCTATTCCTATATATATATATATATATATATATATATATATATATATATATATATATATATATATATATATATATCTTTATATATATATATATATATATATATATATATACATATATAATGGAGCAGGAAAAGCGCACTCTCATTTAAAGGGCATCCACCAGGGTGCAGGCAAAAAATTGTAAAGAAGAGACGAAGCTTGCACTCACTGGATTTTTGAAAAAGGTGCTTTATTTAGCACAAAAAAATGTGATGTTTCGGGGATCAATCACCCCTTCATCAGACCAAACAAACAGTGAACAAACAGTGTTTAAATAAGGCGTTAACCCCTACCCCAGCTCAGAATAGGAAAGCCCCATAAGGTCATGTGCAATCTGACCCTCTTAAATATACATAAAAGTGATATTTCAACTGCACAAATAATTTCATATCTCATATATACTTGTGTGTAACAGCATATTAACAGTGACATCAAAATATGATAGAAAAAATAAAAAAAGCAATGCTGCATATTGTATTATAGGGGGCTGAAATAGTGCACAACTCAATACAGTGAGAAACTAATAATATTACCAACTAAATATCAGTAGCAGAGTGGTCAAATAGACCACAACATGATTACATCTGGTAAATGTTAAGATGCAAGAAGGGCAATAATACAGATAAATGTGAAAGCTTACATTTGAGACTGCAAACATTCGTACCACCATTACGGTTAACAAGACCGCCAAAAGCCGACAAGTTGGGCGTGGCCAAAAACGGCACCTAGAGGAAAAACGTCATCCAACATCCACCAATAAGGAGAGGAACTGGCAGGCTTAGTAAATGTAAGGGCAAACAGATTTAGTGACAAAACTGACATAGATGAAAGAACGCAATGTCAATATCATATGTCATATAAATAACAATGTCATCCTAAATAGTATGCGCAAGGGAAACAGACAATAAAAAGAATTTGATACAAGGGAACATAGCCCTCTATGTACATACACATCGCAACACCCAACCAGCAATGTACAATACATCAACAAATAAAGGCAGCAAACAAATAAACAAGTATAGTGGAAAAAATTATAAAGATCCAGATAATATCAAGATTATGGGGATCAAAATATGCAAATAGGAACTTAAAATATTGTAATTATCTGTAATAAGTGACATAACAAAACAGAATCAGTAGGGCAAAGTGCCCAGTACGAGCTTAGACACCATCATAAGGGGTGTAATCTGTGATGGATATCACTAACTGCAAGATACAGATAATGGCAGAACACATCCTAGTACATCAGAATACACACATGTACAATGAAGTTTATAAAAAAAATACAGCATATAAAAGAAATCATATGTAGAAAAGAGCATATAAAAAATAACATGTAAAATAAGCAGTGGGGGTTACAAGTAGAGAGTCCCATAGGGATTCCAGCGATTGAATAGATAAACATCTTTGGAAGCATCAGCAACCTGAATGAAGAGGGGGGGGGGGGGGCAACCAGCAGTCATTCTGTCTGATGCAAGAAAGTAATGCATCACAAGTGTAGGGACCAAACGGTGTGGATCATCATACCTATCTACTACACAGGTTCTAAAAAAGAAGATAGCATGGAAGTTAGAACACAACAGTCATTTAATGTACACAACAGTGAAAGTCATATCTAAATCACATAGATATATAAATGCATAGGGTAGAAACGTTACGTTCAGAAAACCCTCATAGACTTAAAAAAGTTACATTTATTAGTAAATGACAAAGTTATGTAAATGAATTAGACAGTGTGTTCACCACCTCACATTTCTATATAATTAGTTGGTATGAACAAAAATGTTCCACCCACAATACTAATAATGGTCCTGATCATCCAGTGGATCATCACAGCACAGAGAAGGTACAATTATACACAAGAAGTTATTAACATGTCTGAAGATGGACCTAAATGATCTATAATAAATCTACTGGTCCCCATGAAGACAACAGATCATAGCAAAACAAAAGGAACAATACCATAACCAAAACTACAAAAAGCATTGCCAATCCAATTGGCGGTTCAAGCCATGGGGATGTAAGGTTCTTAATTTGAAGATCCAATTGGATTCCACCTGTAATAGGCACTGGTTCCTGTCACCTCCACGTGAGTGGTGGCACATGATTGATCAGAATAAATCTGAGATCACTAACACCATGTTTCATATGAATGAAATGTATAGCCACTGGTTGATCGGATTCCTGACTTTTAATAGCCTCACGAATTGAGTGCCTGTGATTTGCCATCCTCGTCCGTATTGTATCGCTCTTTTTGTCAACATAAAAATGGCCACAAGTACAGTTAAGCAAATACACCACATGTGTGGGTAGTATATGTAAAGTAGAACTTGATCTTAAAACTGTGGTTGGTGTGAGGGTGTCGGAAGCGGAACCCTGTATCATTGAACTGCAGGTAGTGCATCCTGAACACCTGTAACATCCTTTCCTTTTGCTCTTGATCCAATTCTTACGGTAGCAGTGTTTGGGATCAGTCAGCATAAGTTGGTCTCTTAATGACCTACCCTTCTTAAAGGCGATCATAGGTGGACCAAATTCATTGAAGGGAAGGGTTGGATCTGTATTGACAACCGCCCAAAGTTTTTTCAAATTTGCTGCAAAGCCTCTTTTGTCTGGGGAATATTCAGTAGTAAAAAGAATTCTCTTGGTATCACCCATCATATCTCTGTTCACTTGCTTTAATTTCTGTACTGATAGGACTTCCTTCTGTGTTAGATGTTCAATTTCTTGACACAGTTTTCTCATCATAGGGTGAGTATACCCCCTCTGAACAAAACGAAGGCCCATCTCTTCTAACTGAGACGATTTTTTTAAAGGGTCAGTATTGTTACGTACAGTTCTTATCGTTTGGGACCTTGGGATTGAATTCACCAGGCTCCTAGGATGAGCACTTGAAGCACACAAAATGGAATTCCGATCAGTCGGCTTGGTATAAAGTGTTGTGGCTAGATAATCCATTTCCATATAGATCAATAGATCAAGGAATTCAATTGATGTGGTATGATATTTCAATTTGAATTTGACCGGGTGCTCTAGGTCATTCAGTTCCTGAAACCAATTTTCTAGATCTTCGGTGGTGCCATTCCAAATAAAGAACAGATCATCTATGTAACGTCGATACATGGATATTTGAGATCTCTGAGCAATTTTCATGATGTTAACCTCATAATCTTCCATGAAAATATTGGCGTAAGATGGGGCCATTTTCGACCCCATCGCCGTGCCAGATATTTGTAGATAGTAGTTGGTTTCGAATTTGAAAAAATTCAACTCAAGACAACATCTTACCAACTCAAGGAGGATATCAACAGGGGGACCCACATATGGTGTCTTTAAAATGCCCTCTGCACTGACATAATACCCCTATCATGGGGAATAATCGTGTACAGACTGTTCATGTAACGGACCGTTTTGCACACAAGGGTTTAAACCACCGTTTAGTAGATCTTCCCTTCCAGAGACACAGGCACAGCTACTGCAGAACACCAAACTTCCGAACTGGAACATCACAAATAGCTGCTAGCAGACGAACAGGAAAAGCACCCAAGCGGCTTACACTCCTGGCAATCAGTCTCTAACAGCATACAGTAAATCCCCCCAAAGACGAGACAAGGCTCCGTGTTGGGGGTCATGCAGGAAACTCTTTTATTGAGGGCTACATGCCCAGTATTTATGCAGGTCTCCCACCTGGTGGACACTCCCCTAGGGGACCAGATGGGAGATTGGGACAAGTATAGTACATTAGCCCATCACAGTGACTCAGGCATAAACGCTCCCCTTGGTACCAGTAAACCCCCCCTCTCTATCCTGGAGATAATTGGGAAGAAATCCAGTTATCTCCATGGATAGAGGAAAGACGCCCTTTTACAGGATACAATAAAAATACATTACGTAAACAAGTAAACTAACACAAGAAAACAATGGATTCCTTCCTGGCACCTAGCAGTCTGGACTCTGGAGGTGATTAAACAAGGTTATTACCTAAACCTTATTACAGTGAACAATAGCTGATGCCAGGAAACCTGTCTCAGAAAATACAGTTTCTCAAAGCTGAACAAGGAGAGAGTTAACCCCTTTAGTACTGTTGGATTCACATAGTCTTTCGTTATACGAATGGGCTCCATGGCATAGCTAATGACCCGGCCTTCGTTTCCCTGCAGGGGAAAATCAAGCGTTTCAACATGGGGCCATAGTCTAAAGGCAGCAGGCGGGCAACCAGGCTCCTCCAATGCACAGTGGCGAGATTGGTCTCATCACAGTTCACATCTGCTGTAACAAGGAGAACATCTAACACAGAAGGAAGTCCTATCAGTACAGAAATTAAAGCAAGAGAGATATGATGGGTGATACCAAGAGAATTCTTTTTACTAGTGAATATTCCCCGGACAAAAGAGGCTTTGCAGCGACTTTGAAAAAACATTGGGCGGTTGTCAATACAGATCCAACCCTTCCCTTCAATGAATTTGGTCCACCTATGATCGCCTTTAAGAAGGGTAGGTCATTAAGAGACCAACTTATGCTGACTGATCCCGAACACTGCTACCGTAAGAATTGGATAAAGAGCAAAAGAAAGGATGTTACAGATGTTCAGGATGCACTACCTACAGTTCAATGATACAGGGGTCCCGCTTCCGACATCCTCACACCAACCAAAGTTTTAACATCAAGTTCTACTTAACATGTAACATGTGTGTATTAACATGTGGTGTATTTGCCTAACTTTACTTGTGGCCGTTTTTATGTTGGAAAAACGAGCGATACAATACGGACGAGGATGGCAAATCACAGGCACTCAATTCGTGAGGCTATTAAAAGTCAGGAATCCGATCAACCAGTGGCTAAACATTTCATTCAGATGAAACATGGTGTTAGTGATCTCAGATTTATTCTGATCGATCATGTGCCACCACTCAAACATGGAGGTGACAGGAACCAGTGCCTATTACAGGTGAAATCCAATTGGATGTTCAAATTAAGAACCTTACATCCCCATGGCTTGAACCGCCAATTGGATTGGCAATGTTTTTTGTAGTTTTGGTTATGGTATCGTTCCTTTTGATTTGCTATGATCTGTTGTCTTCATGGGGACCAGTAGATTTATTATAGATCTATAAATTTAGGTCCATCTTCAGACATGTTAATAACTTCTTGTGTATAATTGTACCTTCTCTGTGCTGTGATGATCCACTGGATGATCAGGACCATTATTAGTATTGTGGGTGGAACATTTTTGTTTATACCAACTAATTATATGGAAATGTGAGGTGGTGAACACACTGGTCTAATTTATTTACATAACTTTGTCATTTACTAATAAATGTAACTATGAGGGTTTTCTGAACGTAACGGTTTTACCCTATGCATTTATATATCTATGTGATTTAGATATGACTTTCACTGTTGTGTACTTTAAATGACTGTTGTGTTCTAACTTCCATGCTATCTTCTTTTTTAGAACCTGTGTAGTAGATAGGTATGATGATACACACTGTTTGGTCCCTACACTTGTGAAGCATTACTTTCTTGGATCAGGCTGATTAACTGCTGGTTGGGCCCCCCTCTTTTCAGGTTGCTGATGCTTCCAAAGATGTTTATCTATTCAATCGCTGGCATCACTATGGGACTCTCTACTTGTCACCCCCACTGCTTATTTTACATGTTATTTTTTATATGCTCTTTTCTACATATGTTTTCATTTATATGCTGTATTTTTTTATAAACTTCATTGTACATGTGTGTATTCTGATGTACTAGGATGTGTTCTGCCATTATCTGTATCTTGCAGTTAGTGATATCCATCACAGATTACACCCCTTATGATGGTGTCTAAGCTCGTATTGGGCACTTTGCCCTACTGATTCTGTTTTGTTATGTCATTTAGTACAGATAATTACAATTTTTTAAGTCCCTATTTGCATATTGAGATCACCATAATCTTGATATTATCTGGATCTTTATAATTTTTTCCACTATACTTGTTTATTTGTTTGCTGCCTTTATTTGTTGATGTATTGTACATTGCTGGTTGGGTGTTGCGATGTGTATGTACATAGAGGGCTATGTTCCCTTGTATCAAATTCTTTTTATTGTCTGTTTCCCTTGCACATACTATTTAGGATGACATTGTTATTTATATGACATATGATATTGACATTGCGTTCTGTCATCTATGTCAGTTTTGTCACTAAATCTGTTTGCCCTTACATTTACTAAGCCTGCCAGTCCCTCTCCTTATTGGTGGATGTTGGATGACGTTTTTCCTCTAGGTGCCTTTTTTGGCCACGCCCATCTTGTCGGCTTTTGGCGATCTTGTTAACCGTAATGGTGGTACGAATGTTTGCAGTCTCAAATGTAAGCTTTCACATTTATCTGTATTATTGCTCTTCTTGCATCTTAACATTTACCAGATGTAATCATGTTGTGGTCTATTTGACCGCTCTGCTACTGATATTTAGTTGGTAATATTCAGGGCCGTCTTTAATACTGACTGGACCCTGGGCAAACATTTTCTAGAACCCCCCCCCCCCATGCAATTTCGCTCTCTACCCCAACATCCCAAAAAACAGCTAAATCAATTTATTTTATATATTTTTTTAAATTATAAGCCCAGCAGTGGATCATCCACTGCTGGGCTAATCATTAAAAAAAATTGCAATATGTGAAACTGGACCTAAGCAGTACTAATAAGTAAATAAATATATAAATTCCTCCACTCTGGATTAATTTAATATGCTTTTGAATGTGATTCTGGTGTGAGGTTAGCTGGTTAAAGAGATTTAGGGCAGCCAACAGGAGCAAAGCAAGGTAAAGACTGAGGCGGAAACATAGAGGTGCAGACAGATATAAGTTTACTGACTGGAACAGTAGAACTAATATGGGAAGCTGTAAAATCTTAAACAGAGAGAAATAAAAACTATAAAAATAAACCTTACCTTAATGTGTGAAGTATCAGCATGACACTATACATCAGCCACAGCAGCACATGTCACTACTTTGCTAGGAACAAGTTCCCTCTCATCCTGCACTAGACAATGCTGCATGGGGGAGGGGTACACACTTATTCTTCCCACTGACACCTTTCTACAAAGCACTGTTTTCCTAACAAACTTCAGTTAGTTGATCTTAGAGCCACAGGAGAAAGAGCAGGGCTAAGGGGACCAGCAGACTGGATGCTGTCTGCCCAAGGCTGCATGGATACAGTGTGAGATGAGTCACACAGCCTCAAGACTGAAGAGAGCGGTGTGTGCAGCTACACAAATGCTGAAATCCTCAAGTGCCTGCCACTCCAGCTTTCTGCTGCATGTGCCTATACTGAGCGCTACCCAGAAACAATCCCCACCACCAGAGCAGTTACCTGGTAACAGTGGTAACCCCAGCAGAACCTTTTCTGATGCAGTTGGATTGACTGGATGCCTAGTTAGGGCTTAGCATCCAGTGCTGCACAGTGCACATCTAAAACAGCACATGGCACTAGCTTGGAATGTCACATGACATTGGCACGGTCTGGCACAGTTTCTCACAAATAAATATAAGCAGAGAACTTTTGACTGTGACAATATTAGGACTGACTGTGTGTGTGTGTCCCATGTCACATGACATCAGCAGTCTGGCATGAACTAAAAAAAAAAAAAAATTTTTGATGTCACTGTTAATATGCTGTTACACACAAGTATACTGTAAAATTTCTTAATAATCCATAGAATATATATATTTTTTTAAAGTATGTATAATAATTTTTAATACATTTTTTTTCTCTGAAATTTTATATTTAATATTTCAATAACGCTATGTAAGATTAGTAATTCTTCATGTGCGCTAACCTGACACCACGTTAGACCTAAAGCCCAAACTCTGATGCACATTACACATATTTTACATTCCTATGTTCTTCACATAGAATTTTTTTTAATTTTTATAATTTAATATATATTTCTATCTATGTGATAATGTTAATGTAAAATAGATAGCTATACCTATAAATCTATAGGAATAGATTTACATGTATAGCGACATATAAATATAGAAATATGTATTAACTGAAAAAATGACATTGTTCTGTAAGTGAAGAACATTGGAATGTGAAATATTCATCTCCTGTCGGATTAGTGCGTGAGCGATAGGTGCTACATTGTTTCTTCTGTGTTCTCCATTAACTTCTGTGAGGAGAAGAAGTTAGTGCGGTCCTGATATTGTGAAGTCCTTTGGTTAGTGCGCATGGGTTTTTCTTGCGCACAATCTTTTTACTTTCAACTTGTAATATGTGCACAACCCAACACGTGCAAACATGATTATGTCTAGAAAAGTTTATACTTTGGCTAGAGTGCCAAATAGCAGACCACTTGTAATCTAGCCCCAAATTTTCCTTTTGTAGCTTATGAAGTTTCCCCACTCACACTGGTATCAGAAGTTATCACAAAAGATAAATCAATTGCAGTTAAACTGAAATTTTGGAGATGGCACCCCATCCCAAAAGAAAATATTATATTTCATATATTTAGTCATGTCTCTCCTCAGTTGGGTTAGTAAGAGATCATGTAATTATTTTACTATAATGCCCCTTTAATTTATTTTCAACTAATGTGGATTATCTGTATAGAACTCATATCTAGAGACAGATACCTTTATTTGTCTGAACAGAACAACTTCATAGCTCTAATTGTGGTCAGGAACACAAAAAAGAAGAATAACGACAAAAAAATGCTCATTTTGGAAGAAAAAAAAAACTTGAAAAAAAACCATTTAAAAATACTCTCTTTTAGATTAAATTCTTGATTACACTGTACTTTGACATCCAGGGGTTAAAGAATTTCATTGAACAAGTCTTTGGCCGGATCAGAGTGGAGTATAGCTCACACTTGAAAATGTTGTCTAGTAATGATAACAATAATAATCTTAATGAACCCCTAAGGAATCAAAGGGAAATTGGTATCTATCAGTTTTGTCAATAATGGCATGGCAACCAGTTCTTACACACAGTATATGCTCAACCATAAGAAACAGATGTCTAAGCACCCGATGATCAAAAAATCACCGGCATGGAGAGAAATCACACAAATACTTTGGAGTTTCTTTTTGAACATTATATTGTAATTTATGCGTCCCTCCATCATATCCAGAACCTGATTAGCTAGATAAACAGACCTTTACTTAAAATGTAAATACATTTATTGCAAGGTAAGTGCACACACAGCTAAATGGCCACTTACTAGCATTTAAAAAGGTTAAAAGCACATCATAAATGCAATCACACCAGTTCTGTGAAAAGCAACGATCAGGAGACCCCGGCGCTCATGCCACCTCAGCCGTGAATAAACCAAGTATGAAATAGGGCACCAGGAGTCAGCCGGAGCCGATCTGGAGAGTGCAAAAAGATTAAACAGTTCTCTCTACGTGTTTCGTCTGAGAACACTCAGACTTTTTAAGATTTAATAGTGATTGTTACAGAGGCTCAAACCGGCTTTTTAAATGAGCCAATGTAACACCTGCAAATGGAAACTGACCAATGGTATGCGGAGTTGTGCATCTGACCAATGGTATTCTCATCCATGTAGCGTGAAAACTGACAACATAGAATAAAATATATATATATATATATATATATATATACACACACAAAATATGTATGTGAATGTTAAAAATATACAAATAGGGGGGGCGGAGCAAGCCTGGGAACTGAGCGGTTGTGTGTCTGGATAGCTCCGGCTATATACTATTAATAATTATATACCAACTGCTCAGCCCAGCTTTTTGTGCTACAATAAGGAGTCTGCAGGATTGTGGAACGAAATCAAGAAGCCCAGGGACTTCCAACCTCTAGCCAGCCTAGAATCCAAGCATATTCTGTGCCGATTACTACTGGGACTTTAGAGAAGCGGCCATTTTCCAGCTAACGGCAGGGGAACTACCAGCCTCAAACAATTCCCTGATTTAAAGTGCCAGAGGACAGATAGCTCAGGGTATGGAGATGGCTGGTGCTGCGTTTTACAAACTGATGTCGGACTTTGAGCGGCAAATACTGGGGAGATTTGACAGACTTGAAGAAAAGCTAAGCAGCATGCGTATGGGGCCGGCCATGTTGGATTCCCTGACTTGCGCGGGGACTAGCGGGCAGAGCAAAGGAGACCAAATGCACACGCAGCGCGAGCCTGTCTATTCACAAAGGAACAGTTGTGAGGAACCGGTACCTCTGGCCCCTATCACCTTTCCGGAAGACGCGGCTAGCATCCAACAGACACCTAGTGGAATAAACAAAAGGGCAGCCACGGGCATAAAGTCCACTGAGGGTCTGGATGTCCGGATGACGATATCTCCGACTCAAATAGGGTACATACGATATCTTTGTAGCACCTGGGCCTCCTACAAGCGTTCTGCAATCACTACACCCCTAAGACTTGATGCGGCCACTGTGAAATTAAGGGCTGAAGGCCTAGAGGAAGAACGCTTCTTTCACCTGCAGGCCCAGGAGTCACACCTGGGATGTGTTAACTTTGCTTCTATGCAAACAGGATAGGCAGACTATACAACCTGAACTTTTTAATGCCTGACTTGTTCTACTGCGACGATTAGGAACTATATTGATCTGCCTTCTTTCTTCCCCTCTTCTTTACTGTGGGTAAACATACCACCGTATGCATGAATACCTGGTGTCTGATACCCAGTTGAGGACTAGCTATCTATTAGTATAATCATCTGTTCTTTCTATAGCTTAAGCTTGTTAGTTGTTTATTATGTGTTCAATGTTGAAAAATAATCTATATTATGGTTGCTAAATTTATAAGTATAAGGGTCAGTCTAGCTGTTTCAGTCTTATCACAATTTCCTAGGTAGATGAACTACATTTATGAATGCTATATGAGTGTCACTGTAATACTAACTCCTAATATGTTGTAGGCCTACTTTTTGCAATCTTCTAATGTGGGTAACTTGAGAGCTGGAGAGAGTGATGCTTATATGGCATACACTCTAGAAATATCGCACTGAACCAGGTAATCCTATTATGTGAATAGTCAATGCTTATATAGCATACACTCTAGAAATATTGCACTGAACCAGTTAATCCTATTATGTGAATAGTCAACCATTAAGCCTAGCATCCTTAGTGCCCTTGTTAAGTGTCTTAATGTGACTCCTATTCCACTCATATCCTGTAGAAAGTCTGCTCCCTTATCATTATTGAGGTCCCCTCCCGATATTATCCACTAGCAAGGAGGAGAGTATTTACATCAAAATATAGCTTGGGATACATTGCTGGTTCATCGTAGGGGACTGCACTACCAGTCTAGGATTCGCCCCCCCCCATCCATCCATCCATCCATCTATTCCCTTCCCTCTCCCTTTCCACCCCCTCACTTTCCACCACCCTCTCCTTCCACCCCCCACTCTTTTTCACCCCCCTCCCTCACTCCCCTCTACCTTTCCCCCCTCCCTTCTCCCCCCTCTCCCTCCCCCCCCCCTTTTCTCCCCCCCCCCTTTTTCTCCCCCTCTTTTCTCCCTCTCCCCTCCCCTTCTCCCCCTTCCCTTCTCCCTCTTTCCCCACCCTCTCCCTCTTCCCCCCCTCTCACCCTTTTCCCCCCTTCCCCCCTCTCACCCTTTCCCCCCTCTTCCTGCTTCCCTCCCCCTCCCTCTTTCCCCCCTCTCACTCTTTCCCCCCTCTCACTCTTTCCCCCCTCTCACTCTTTCCCCCCTCCCTCTTCCCCCCTCCCTCTTTGCCCCCCTCCCCCTTTCCCTCCTCCCTCTTTCCCCCCCTTCCCCCCTCCCTCTTTCCCCCCCTTCCCCTCTCTCCTCCCACTTCCTCCCCTCTTTCCCCTCCCTCTTCCTCCCCTCTTTCCCTTTCCTTCTTCCTTCCCTTCTTCCTTTCCCCTCCCCCCTTTTTTTCTCTTCCTTTCCCCTCCCCCCCTCTCAAGTGTATGGTAAGGGATATATAGCTTATCCTCCATACTCCTTTTTGGCAGAGTTGTACTGTCTCTGCCCTGTTCGTAGAACCATGGTCATAGTTTGTGCCCATATAAGTGTAAAAATGGTTCTCCGGATTAATAATGAAAAGATTTTTTATGAATATTATCCTGTGTTCACTGTCTACAGACTGTTTATCACCATAGTTTTAGTATAGATGTTAGCTCACTTATGTAACTGATATGTCTGGTATAACTACTGGCGGGGCGGTTGAGGTACAGAGATTTTAGGCCGACCAACACATGTGCTCCCCACGTATTTCACAAAGAGAAATCCTGGTGGTGCATCTGGTGGGTATAGTCAATAGGGAGCTGGGCTAAGGAAAATACATAGGGGTTCTGGCTAACTGGAACCACAAACTTGATATTTATAACTACCCGTGGGGGAATTATTTACTCTTTTACTAGTATAATACAGCCAGACATGGCGAGATTTCTAGGCTTCTACTAAAATTATTTAGCAATTTTTCTACTAGCTCCCCCCTACAGTACTATGTTCACTTAGACACCCCCAGGAGAATGCAGAGTCTTTTAGCTCTGTTAGCTATATATTTCTGGTTAGCTTACAATTCTTTTTGAGCCTACTGACTTTAGTTTTTTTGCCCCAATGTCCCTATGCCAGCTGTATCAACGTGACCAGTTATACTCTTTCACTTATTTTTATGTGGATTTATGTATGAAGCAGTCTTTGTAGTTGTCTGTCACTGACATAGCGCTGAGTACCTGTATCTTTGATGTTGATATGCTTAATTGTATCATTCTCCTTCAATTTTATTATTAGTTATAAGGACCTACCCATGGTCCTAACTGTCATAGGAAGGAGTCTATAGATTACAGGCCTTGTCTAGGCCTGTATTACTTGAAAGCCCTCTGAGTAGTACCTTTTATTATGGGGGTCCAAAAGTGGCCTCAGTTGTCTTGGAGGGAAAAGAGGGCGATTTCAGGTTTGCTTTATAACCTTTACATAATATGTGAATATTACGATAAGGGTACTATCTCTAAATATGTTATGTATTTCTCTATGTAAGCGATATTTATCTTACCACATATTATGTGTCATATGTTTGTATGAGCAAACTGTTTTTTTTGTCTTGGAAATTGTTATTCCCTCAATAAAAAAATAAGTTACAAAAAAAAAAAAAAAATATACAAATATACAGTTGTACCAAACTCCATATAGCTAAGTGGCCATTTAGCTGTGCGTGCACTTACCTTGCAATGAATGTATTTTCACTTGTTATAAAATAGTAATACAAATTATTACAAATTATTATACATACTGTAAAAACATATATATACAGGGAGTGCAGAATTATTAGGCAAATGAGTATTTTGACCACATCATCCTCTTTATGCATGTTGTCTTACTCATAGCTGTATAGGCTTGAAAGCCTACTACCAATTAAGCATATTAGATAATGTGCATGTCTGTAATGAGAAGGGGTGTGGTCTAATTACATCAACACCCTATATCAGGTGTGCATAATTATTAGGCAACTTCCTTTCCTTTGGCAAAATGGGTCAAAAGAAGGACTTGACAGGCTCAGAAAAGTCAAAAATAGTGAGATATCTTGCAGAGGGATGCAGCACTCTTAAAATTGCAAAGCTTCTGAAGCGTGATCATCGAACAATCAAGCGTTTCATTCAAAATAGTCAACAGGGTTGAAAGAAGCGTGTGGAAAAACCAAGGCACAAAATAACTGCCCATGAACTGAGAAAAGTCAAGCGTGCAGCTGCCAAGATGCCACTTGCCACCAGTTTGGCCATATTTCAGAGCTGCAACATCACTGGAGTGCCCAAAAGCACAAGGTGTGCAATACTCAGAGACATGGCCAAGGTAAGAAAGGCTGAAAGACGACCACCACTGAACAAGACACACAAGCTGAAACTTCAAGACTGGGCCAAGAAATATCTCAAGACTGATTTTTCTAAGGTTTTATGGACTGATGAAATGAGAGTGAGTCTTGATGGGCCAGATGGATGGGCCCGTGGCTGGATTGGTAAAGGGCAGAGAGCTCCAGTCTGACTCAGACGCCAGCAAGGTGGAGGTGGAGTACTGGTTTGGGCTGGTATCATCAAAGATGAGCTTGTGGGGCCTTTTCGGGTTGAGGATGGAGTCAAGCTCAACTCCCAGTCCCACTGCCAGTTTCTGGAAGACACCTTCTTCAAGCAGTGGTACAGGAAGAAGTCTGCATCCTTCAAGAAAAACATGATTTTCATGCAGGACAATGCTTCATCACACGCGTCCAAGTACTCCACAGCGTGGCTGGCAAGAAAGGGTATAATAGAAGAAAATCTAATGACATGGCCTCCTTGTTCACCTGATCTGAACTCCACCTCTCTGAACAGTGTCTGGGAGGCTGTGGTTGCTGCTGCACGCAATGTTGATGGTGAACAGATCAAAACACTGACAGAATCCATGGATGGCAGGCTTTTGAGTGTCCTTGCAAAGAAAGGTGGCTATATTGGTCACTGATTTGTTTTTGTTTTGTTTTTGAATGTCAGAAATGTATATTTGTGAATGTTGAGATGTTATATTGGTTTCACTGGTAAAAATAAATAATTGAAATGGGTATATATTTGTTTTTTGTTAAGTTGCCTAATAATTATGCACAGTAATAGTCACCTGCACACACAGATATCCCCCTAAAATAGCTAAAACTAAAAACAAACTAAAAACTACTTCCAAAAATATTCAGCTTTGATATTAATTCGTTTTTTGGGTTCATTGAGAACATGGTTGTTGTTCAATAATAAAATTAATCCTCAAAAATACAACTTGCCTAATAATTCTGCATTCCCTGTATTCTATGGATTATTTAGAAATGTTTACAGTATTTATAATAAAAATACAAAGAACGCTTTCTCCTATGTGAAGAACATTGGAAAGTAAAATATTACTATATAAAACACAAATTAAATATTATAATTAAATATAAATGATTTATGTTTTAAGGTATTTGAGTGGAAGGGCTCCAAAGTATAGGCTGCTTCACTGGCTGTGATATTGCTTTATGCTTGATTTTTTGACAAATCATTTAACTTGCATTTACAAATAAAAGTTACATTTTACTTTTCACCTTCGGCCCATTTGACTGCTGGTTATTTTCACCATCCCAGGTGAGGACTTACAGTATATGTATATATATGTATATATATATATATATATATATATATATATATACAGACACACACATAAATTCCCAAAATATAAATACACACACGAAATACATAAATTAGGTATTAAGGATAAGGCCTTATAAATTATCCAATATTGAATTGTGGCTAATATGGATACATATTTGTAAATAGGTTTCAATATATATATATATGTATTTTCCTTGTTTAAAACTGTAACCCTACTTGATTATTGGTATTGAATATTTTCACCTATGGATCAGCTATTGTTTTCAAATTCACTGAGTATTCGGAAAACTCATAACTTCCTACATCAATAGATAAGTATGCACAATGTATTTAAGAAAGTGTTCTTTTAATACTTAACTTTTTTGTCTTTTAGAATGTTTTCGCTCCCCCCAAACCTTTAAGTATTTAAGTATTTCAAGGTTTACAACACAGTATTTTTTTCCTTCTCTGTCAAAACATAACATAATTTCGTACCTGAGTCCTTAAAGATGACTTGTTTTTCTGCCTCTCTCTTGGTAATTATGTTGAGCAACTCAGCTGAAATAATTTTATATTTTTTTAATTGTGATATTTATTTGTTCAGCCATCATCATGCAGAGTTACTTGCATAGTGGAGAGAGCCGTTCTGCACCTGAAAGAAAACAGAATGGAGAATGCAAACATAACTAATGAAGGAACACATTAATTAGTAATACAGAGCCTTAATAATTAAAGTTTAGTACCTCCATTGATCTCTGTTTCAAAAGATAATTTCAGCATTATGTATTTTTTTTCTGCCCAGGACAAGGAAACGTAAAGCCATTTCAGGTTGCTGTGGAAACCAGTTGCTGTAGCAACAAGAAAGTGAAGGGAGGTCTTTGTATTTTAGCCTCATAGTATAAACCCTTAATTAAATAATTAGTTATTTACTGAAAAAAGAGCAAGAGGCGTGATGATGTTAGGGTTACTGACATGTAGCTTGTCAGACACTAAGTGAACGACTTCCCTTTAAAACACATCAATTTAAAAAAGCCGATACTTGTCTCTGTAGTCTTTATTGGATTTGTAATAAAGTACAAGTTTAAATCCATGAACATCCTGACATACATTTCAGTTTAATATTAAAGATAATGGCATTTTTATTCTGATGAGTGAACTAAAAGCAATCTGAGATGATAATGATACATTAATGTTAGTGTTACATAAGAGTTATACATTTATAAATCACTGGAATAAAAAAAACAACATATAGGACACTGTCCTGTAGGTTCATTAAAGGGATATTAAACTAATTTTTTCTTTAATGATTCAGATAGAGCATGCAATTTTAAGCAACTTTCTAATTTACTCCTATTGTCAATTTTTCTTCATTCTCTTGATATCATTATTTGAAAAGCAGGAATTTAAGCTTAGGAGCTGGTCCATTTTTGGTGCAGAACCTGGGTAGCACTTGTTGATTGGTGTAGCCAATGTAACCACCAATCAACAAGTGCTAACCAGGGGGCTGAACCAAAAATGTGGGTTTAATATCCCTTTAAGAATAGTTTCTCTAGTATATGCAATTTGTCTGTTCTATGCAGTTGACTGACTAAAGTTCACACACCTCTCTATTCATTATTAAATAGGCAATAGTGATTAACAGTGGACTAAGTAATCTAAGAGATCTGCATTCCAGACCCAAATATTAGAAATATAGACTGGCCAGAGAGGCTTTAGCAATATGAAAAAATACACATCCATATGTTTCTCAACTTTTAGTGAATAAGTTCAATAGATTAGGAATGAGAGAAAGTTTCTCAACAGAGATAATTCGTTACTGGTATAGATACACTAGCAATTCAACAAAATCTTGAGTGGAAAAAAATGCAGTTCCTTTTATCTAATGGAACGTCTCTCTAAATAATAGTAAAGGATCTGGAGAGCTATGTCTTACTAGGGCGTGTTTATTAGTTTCTTAGCAAATCTTGGTTACTGACACAAATATTGACACCTTCCTTTAAAAGAGACACTTAAAAGACCACTAAAGCCAAAAGTAAACTTTATGGTTCAGATAGAACACGCCATTTTAAACAGCTTTCCAATTCAGATCTATTATGGAATTTGTGCACAGCCTTTTGATAAACACACTTTCGGAGGCACCAGCTCTTACTGAGCATATGCAAGATTCACAGTATATACATATATGCATTATGTGATTGGCCGATATCTGTCACATGATATAGGTGGAAGTTAAATAGAACTAACTTTGGAATGTCAGAAATAAACTCTACAATGTATTTGAAATTCACACTGACAGCCTGATATTCAAAAGCTTGCCGGCATGGAGAGAAATCATGCAAAATCTTTGGGATTTTTGTTAGACCTCATATTGTAATGTATGCGTCTCTCCTTCACAGCAAGGCCTGATGATTAAAAGTGCTGCAAGTCGACTATATATTCAAAAGGGGTTCGTCGCCATGTCGAGAAAGCTGGAGAAATATTTAAAAGGGCTGACATTACTGTTTAAAGGCAGCGTTGCCGAGACGTTGTACCATATATTTTAGTGGGTGGCGATGATTCACTGATACTGGCGATACATTAAAAGTAGCATCACCACCTTTATCGAATGTGTAATGTAAATGATCCCGTTACACAGTACTGTATGACAATATAATTTACATAAGTCAACAGAAACTCATCTCCTGTTGTTACAATAAAATTGTGAATTAAACATATCAATAATACACCTATAGGAGCTTGAGGATTGTGGTTATGATATATATGTATATACATTTAAAACATAAAGGAAACAAGGGCACCAAAATTGGCCTAGCACAGTCTGTATCAAAACAGTATGATATAGTGTACAGAATACTCACAAAACCAGAACACCTTAAAATCCGTAATAAAAACTTAAAAGTATTTGAGCAGCCGATTTCGCACACTTTTTTCTAAGCAGATGGCAAGGTCTGATGAAACAGCCTTGTGAGACTGAGAAACGTGTCACCTTTTACGTTTTTGATAAATATTTTAATGCAATTACACCTTGCCAGAAAAATCAATTTTATTGTTGACATCTGATGAATGAATATTGGGGTACTTGTGTATCCTGCCATCTAGAGTACCTTTGTATCCTGTGATCAGTTACCCGGACAGTTGGGAAGTTGCAGCTTGCTATTAGAGCTCCTGGAGGTGCTCTCTTTTTGTGAGTGTTCTGAACACTATACCATACTGTTTTGATACAGACTGTGCTAGGCCATTTTGGCGCCATTGTATTCATGGTGTTTTAGATTTCTTCGCCATCAAGGTTCACCAAGACCCTAATCAAGGAGCAGCCTGGGTCGAGGAGGATCAATAGTTATAGAACTGGACAAGTGCACTATTTATCTACATCTTTTTATTGCTTATTCACCCTTATTATTCTTTTGGTGCTTTGAATATATATACATTGTTTAATGTATATGTATTGTATAGTATAATGTTAGAATATGTATGTAAACTTTAGTCATGATTGTACAAATCTTTTTTTATACTTTATTGTGTCCTTAGGCGTGTTTTGTTTTATTTATTTTAGCAATGCGATTCAAAGTATTCATATTTCACAATAATGCAATCCCGATGGCATGATTTTGTTTTACATGTAATATTGTGATCGTGATGGTGTAATTGTGTTTTACTTATAATATTTCAATCATGATGGCACGATTGTGTTTTACTTATAATATTTCAATCATGATGGCACGATTGTGTTTTACTTATAATATTTCAATCATGATGGCACGATTGTGTTTTACTTATAATATTGCAATCAAGATGGTACGATTGTGTTTTACTTATAATATTGTGATCGCACTGTAGTAAACGTGTTATTAATATAGAACATGTTTGCTACAGTGTGATTGCACAATCATGCCATCATGATTGAAATATTATAAGTAAAACACAATCGCACCATTGCAAATGCAATATTATGAAATATGAATATTGCAAATGTGCAATCGAATTATTAAAATAAGTTAAAAAAAAACACGCTTAAGGACACAATGCATTTGTACAGTCACGCCTAAAGTTTACATTCATATTCTAACATTATACTATACAATATATATATATATATATACAGTTGTAATCAAAATTATTCAACCTCCATTGCAAAATGTACAGACTTTAACACAATGAAGGCTTCAAGTGGTTTCCCCAAATTCAACTGAAAATACAACTTTTAATAAATTCTACAGTCTCAAAATTATTCAACCCCCTGAATAGAATCCATCATAACAGCACAAATACGCAAAACAGGTGATGTCTCACGCACACCTGAGGCAACTAATCAAGGGCTTCATTAGTTGCATCAGGTGTGCTTGAGCTAGAACACTTGAAATACCTGGTTAGTTTTTTTTTTTGAGTGTCACGTTTCACTGCATGTTAGAAATATGGCAAAAGAATAGTCCAAAAAGTTAAGTCAAGCTATGACTATGGTTTTCAGCCAAAACGCGTACGCCCGTTTGTGCTACGCCCATGAATGTATGTTGAAACCATGGGTTGCTATACCCTGTTTTATCCTTATATGGAGTACAATACATTTTTGAGTTTAGCGTGACGGACCCACATCCTCTTTTTACAATTTTTACATACCAGTCTGTCCGGTCATGTGGCTGTTGGTGATTGGTTAGTGCAGGTGGGCTGCGACTATTGGCTTGAGGGTAGGTCACATGGGGGTGATGTAGAGGAACGCCGACTCAGCTCTGTGTGAAGCACTGTGAACCGCAGATATTCAAAGCATTGAGAGAGGCAAGGTCCCAGCTTGATTAGCAGCACTGTGAGCGATGCTGAAGGCATGATCTCGACTGAACTGTGAGTCTTTTGCTTATTCCCCTCTTATGAGTCACACGCAGACATCTATGAAAAGACACTGGCCTCTATGTATGAAGCCGTCTATTTTCCTGCATTCGCCGGCCCAATACGCTCGCCTAATCTAGCCTACCATCGCCGCCGCGGACCTGAATACGTTCACCAAAGTTATCAAAAAAGCTGTCAAGAAGCCGCGCACCAAGTACGGGGCGATGAGCAGCTTTTCTGATAGCCTGTCACTAAGCACCCACACTAAACTACAGGTAGCCCTCAGTTTACGCCGGGGTTAGGTTCCAGAAGGAATGGTTGTAAATCAAAACCGTTGTAAATTGAAACCCAGTTTATAATGTAAGTCAATGGGAAGTGAGGGAGATAGGTTCCAAGCCCCTCTCAAAATTGTCATAATAACACCTAATACATTATTTTTAAAGCTTTGAAATGAAGACTTTAAATGCTAAACAGCATTATAAACCTAATAAAATAATCACACAACACATAATATATAATTAAACTAAGTTAAATGAACAAAAACATTTGCTAAACAGCATTATAAACCTAATAAAACAATCACACAACACAAACTTCACTTGCATTTTTCTGCAAACAGTTCTTTCTATGCATTCCAATCTGGACTGATTTATAGACAGGAAGATCTTGTTCCTTTGAAATCTGCTCGATAGCTCAGGTCTGGCTAAACTGATTAATTTCAGCTTGCTTGGCATTGCTGCAACACAAGAGGACTAGCTATTTTAACAAATGCACTGCTTCTCAATGCTTTTCAATAGCAGTCACATGACTGGAAAAAAAGGTTGTTATTCTGAAACGGTGTAAATTGAACCATTGTAAAACGAGGGCCACCTGTACACTGTTTTACCCCCTAAACCACTGCTCCCGGAGCTCCCCGCAACTAAATAAACTTATTACCCCCTAAACCGCCGCTCCTGGACCCCGCCGCAACTGTAATAAATTTATTAACCACTAAACCGCCGCTCCTGCACCCCGCCTCCACCTACATTATACCTATTAACCCCTATCCTGCCCCAAACTACACCGTCGCCACCTATATTCAAGTTATTAACCCCTATCCTGCAGATCCCGCAACTAAATAAATTGTTTAACCCCTAAACCGCCGCACCCGGAGCCCACCACCACCTACATTAAAGTTATTAACCCCTATCCTGCCCCCCACTATACTGCCACAACCTACATTAAACTCATTAACCCCTAAACCGCCGCTCCCGGACCCCGCTGCAACTAAATTAAATGTTTAACCCCTAAACCGCTGCTCCCAGACCCCGCCGCCACCTATATTAAACTTTTTAACCCCTAAACTAACACCCCCCTAACTTAAAGATTATTTTAATAAATCTAAATAAAACTTACTATTATTAACTAAATTATTCCTATTTAAAACTAAATACTTACCTGCAAAATAAATCCTATTATTCTATTATATTGTAGCTATTTTAGGATTTATTTTTATTTTACAGGCAACTTTGTATTTATTTTAACTAGGTACAATAGTTATTAAATAGTTATTAACTATTTAATAGCTACCTAGTAAAAATACTTACAAAATTACCTGTAAAATAAATCCTAACCTAAGTTACAATTAAACCTAACGCTACACTATCATTAAATTAATTAAATAAAATAACTACAATTACCTAAAATTAAATAAAATAAAATAAACTATTCTATAGTACAAAAAAACAAACACTAAATTACAGAAAATAAAAAAGAATTACAAGAAGTTTAAACTAATTACACCTAAACTAAGCCCCCTAATAAAATAATAAAGCCCCCCAAAATAAAAAAAATGCCCTACCCCATTCTAAATTACCAAGTACCCAGCTCTTTTACCAGTCCTTAAAAGGGCTTTTTGTGGGGCATTGCCCCAAAGTAATCAGCTCTTTTACCTGTAAAAAAAAATACAACCCCCCCAACATTAAAACCCACCACCCACATACCCCTACTCTAACCCACCCAAACCCCCCTTAAAAAACCTAACGCTAACCCCTTGAAGATCTCCCTACCTGGAGCCGTCTTCACCCATTCGGTAGAAGTCTTCATCCAGGCGGCGTCTTCAATCTTCATCCATCCGGAGCTGAGCAGAGCCATCTTCAAAGGAGCCGACGCGGAGCCATACTCTTCAACCGATGACTTCCCGACGAATGAAGGTTCCTTTAAGGGACGTCATCCAAGATGGCGTCCCTCAAATTCTGATTGGCTGATAGGATTCTATCAGCCAATCAGAATTAAGGTAGGAAAAATCTGATTGGCTGATTCAATCAGCCAATCAGATTGAAGTTCAATCCAGATTTTTCCTACCTTAATTCCGATTTGCTGATAGAATCCTATCAGCCAATCGGAATTCGAGGGACGCCATCTTGGATGACGTACCTTAAAGAAACAGTCATTCGTCGTTAGTCCGTCGGGGAAGGTGGATGTTCCGTGTCGGCGGTCTGAAGATGGAGCCGGAAGAAAGAAGATGCCGCTTGGAGGAAGACATCGCCCGGATGGAGGACCTCTTCTTTGCCGCTTGGATCAAGACTTCGCCCGGATGGAGGACCTCTTCTTTGCCACTTGGATCAAGACTTCGCCCGGATGGAGGACCACATCGCCTGGATTGGATGAAGAATTCGGCTCGGCTGGGTGAAGACGACTCAAGGTAGAGAGATCTTCAGGGGGTTAGCGTTAGGTTTTTTTAAGGGCGGTTTGGGTGGGTTTTAGAGTAGGGGTATGTGGGTGGTGGGTTTTAATGTACGGGGGTTGTATTTTTTTTTTACAGATAAAAGAGCTGATTACTTTGGGGCAATGCCCCGCAAAAAGCACTTTTAAGGGCTGGTTATGTAGTTATTAAATAGTTATTAACTATGTAATAACTATTGTACCTAGTTAAAATAAATACAAAGTTGCATGTAAAATAAAAATAAATCCTAAAATAGCTACAATGTAATTATTATTTATATTGTAGCTATCTTAGGGTTTATTTTACAGGTAAGTATTTAGTTTTAAATAGGAATAATTTAGTTAATATGAGTAATATTATTTAGGTTTATTAAAATAATATTTAAGTTAGGGGGGTTAGGGTTAGTGTTAGACTTAGGTTTAGGGGTTAATAATTTTAATATAGGTGGCGGCGGTATGGGGGGGCCAGGATAGGGGTTAATAATTTTAATATAGGTGGGGGCGGTATAGGGGGGGCAGGATAGGGGTTAATAATTTTAATATAGGTGGCGGCGGTATAGGGGGGGCAGGATAGGGGTTAATAATTTTAATATAGGTGGCGGCGGTATGGGGGGCAGGATAGGGGTTAATAATTTTAATATAGGTGGCGGCGGTATAGGGGGGCAGGATAGGGGTTAATAATTTTAATATAGGTGGTGGCGGTATAGGGGGGCAGGATAGAGGTTAATAATTTTAATATAGGTGGCAGCGATATAGTGGGGGGCAGGATAGGGGTTAATAATTTTAATATAGGTGGCGGCGGGATCCGGGAGCGGCAGTTTAGGGGTTAAACAATTTATTTAGCTGCAGCGGGGTCCGGGATCCGCAGGATAGGGGTTAATAAGTTTATGTAGGTGGCGGCGTTATAGGGGCGGCAGATTAGGGGTTAATATGTATAATGTAGGTGGCGGCGGGGTCAGGGAGCGGCGGTTTAGGGGTTAACATGTTTAATATAGTTGCGGCGGGGTCCGGGAGCGGCGGTTTAAGGGGTAATAACTTTATTTAGTTGCGGCGGTGTAGGGGGGGACAGATTAGGGGCGTTTAGACTCAGGGTACATGTTAGGGTGTTAGGTGCAGACGTTTCCCATAGGAATCAATGGGATATCGGGCAGCAGCGAACATGAGCTTTCGCTATGCTCAGACTCCCATTGATTCCTATGGGATCCGCCGCCTCCAGGTACGCTGAAATCCAGGTACGCTGGCCTGGAATAGTGGCGAGCGTACCTGGTAGTAGTTTGATAACTACCAAAAGTAGTCAGATCTTAGTGACGTAAGAATCGTTCTGTGTCGGACTGAGTCCGGCGGATCGAAGCTTACGTCACTAGATTCTACTTTTGCCGGGCAGTAGGGGTTGATAACTAAGGTGAATCAGCCTCGCCACAAATACGCTGCGGAATTCCAGCGTATTTGCGGTTGACTTCTTGATAACTAGAGGCCTTTGTCTTTAATTTAGAAGCATCTTTGTTACGAACTTCATTAAGGTTACTGGGTGTTTTTTATTTACATTCCAAAAAGTTAAGAGAAGAGATCATCGCCCTTCACAAAGAAGGAACAGGATACAAAACAGATAGTAAAGGCACTGAATGCTCCTAGAGACACCATTAGAAGCATAGTTCACAAGTTCAAAGTTAAAGGAACAGTGGTTTCACTACCTGGACACGGCAGAAAAAGGAAGCTATCAATGACTGCAACCAGATTTCTGAGAAGGCAGTTTGAGAAAAACCCTTGAGTGACTGCAAAATACCTGCAGCAAGACTTGGTGGCAATATGCACTGAGGTTTCAGTTTGCACAGTAAGGTGCGTACTAAACGCAGAAAGTTTCCATGCCAGAACTTCAAGACCGTGCCGTCACTAGGGTTGGTGTCACCCGGTGCGGTAAGTTATGGTGTCACCCCCCCTCCCCCCAGAAAGCAGACACACACAAACACAAAAACACAGGCACACACACATACAAACACTCAGACACACTTAAAAACACACTCAGATGGACACACAAAAACACTCTGACACACACATACACACACACAAAACACTCAGACACACACACAAAAACACTCAGACACACACACACAAAATCTCACACACACACACACACACACATACAAAATATGTAAACTGCACTGCATTAATTATAAAGCTCATGCCTAGAGCTGCTCCCTGGCTCAACAGAGCATCAAATAAATCACTAAAGAAGGTTTAGGCATGCAAACTATGAAAATTCTGCTCTCTGACTCTGTTCCAAGTCTGTCAGTGCACAGCCCCGGGCTGTCACAAGATGTGCACCACTACTGACCCAAAAGCACAAGAAATGTCGGCTCCAATATGCTCAAAATCATATAAATAAGCCACATAAGTTTTGGGATTCTGTTCTGTGGAGGGAGGAAACAAAACTGGAACTTTTCAGCACGATGGATCAGCGGTATGTCTTTAGGAAGAAGAATGAAGCATACACTGAAAAGAACACACTGCCTACAGTTAAGCATGGTGGGGGCTTGATGATGCTCTGGGGCTGCTTTGCATCCTGTGGCACTGGAAAACTGCAGCGTGTGGAAGGCAAGATGGATTAATTGAAGTATCAGGAAATCCTAGGAGAAAACGTCATGCCGTCTGTGAGGAAGCTGGTGCTTGGGCATCATTGAACCTTCCAACAGCATAATGATCCCATGCATACCTCAAATTCCACCAAGGCTTGGCTGCAGAAGAAGTTCTGGAAGGTTCTACAGTGACAATCACAGTCACCTGACTTGAACCCAATAGAAAATCTCTGGTTGGGTTTGAAGAAGGCGGTTGCAGCATGCAAACCCAAGAATATTACTGAACTGGATGCCATTTCTCATGAGGAATGGGCTAGGATTCCTCAGGAATGCTGCCAGAAGCTGGTGTCTGGCTATGCATCTCGTTTGCAGAAGGTCATAACAGCAAAAGGGCACTACTAAGACTAAAGATGCTTGCCATGAAGGGGTTGAATAATTTTTTAGACTTCAGAATTCATTTAAAGCTGCATCTTCAGTTGAATTTGGGGAAACCACTTGAAGCATTTGTTGTGTTGTGTTGTGCTATTTCAATTGTTTTTGTTTGATTTGTTCATTGCAAATAGCTGAAAGTCTGCAAATTTTGATTTGCAATGGGGATTGTAAACCTGATTTGCAATGATGATTGAATAATTTTGATTACAACTGTATGTAGAAAACCCTTTATCCAAACTGCTTAGGACCAGAAAACGTTTGGATTTCGGGAATAGTTTGGATTTTGGAATATTGGCATATGTAAAATGGGACAGTTTGGAGAAAGGATGGAGCCAAGTGTAAACAACAATATCAGTAATCAGGCAATATTTGCATGTCATAAACAACATATACATGCAACTTAAAGGTAACTTTATATAATTCTTTATACTTTTTTCTACATAGTACCCTCAGAAAGATAGTACAGTACTGTAATCAGAAAGGTAATAGTTGTTGTTTTAAATAAATATAGACTGCATTTTAGAACACACTTTCAGCTTGCAATATCAGCGCAATATTAACGGAGGGCAAAAACTCTTGCGCAATCATTTGCGCTCCGCTTGTAATCTAGCCCTATATTTTAAAAAATATATTAAGGATTTGGGGATATATATATATATATATATATATATATATATATATATGTAAACATATCCAAAAGACTTTTCAACTGGTATGTCCCAGGATTACAAAACAATGCAAGTTTCAGAATAAGTTTGGATTTTGGAATTCTGGATTTGAGGATGTCTGGGGTTAACTGCCTGGGGCTCCGGGGACTGTGCAGCTACCTGTGAGTGCTACTGAGCACCCAGCGCTGTGCATGTTGCAGGGTCATAGGATGTGTACCCGGTCCAATTTGAGAGTGCGGTCCACTCCCCTATTTTTTATATGTCTAGGGAGATTACATAAGTCTGTGCACCCTTGAGAGGTTCCCAGTTTGTTTGACTGAGCGCTTGCATTGTTTGGCTGTATTTAGGAACCTAGGATGGGAGGGACCTTGACGTGGTTTCTGGGCTTGACCCATTTGGCCAGATGCGGTAACTAACTCTTCCATTTTTGCTTTTAATCTTAGCTGTTTGCTTGCAAGAGAGTGCCAGGAGCCTCTGTGTGTTGTGTTAATTTGTTTTGTAATTTTCCCTATGGGCTTTGCACCCAGACCTGTCTGGGGTTAACTTTCTGGGGTTAACTGTCTGGGGCTCTGGGGACTGTGCAGCTATATATGGGATGGAGTAGAAGGTATCATTACAGGGAGTGCAGAATTATTAGGCAAATGAGTATTTTGACCACATCATCCTCTTTATGCATGTTGTCTTACTCCAAGCTGTATAGGCTCGAAAGCCTACTACCAATTAAGCATATTAGGTGATGTGCATCTCTGTAATGAGAAGGGGTGTGGTCTAATGACATCAACACCCTATATCAGGTGTGCATAATTATTAGGCAACTTGCTTTCCTTTGGCAAAATGAGTCAAAAGAAAGACTTGACAGGCTCAGAAAAGTCAAAAATAGTGAGATATCTTGCAGAGGGATGCAGCACTCTTAAAATTGCAAAGCTTCTGAAGCGTGATCATCGAACAATCAAATATTTAATTCAAAATAGTCAACAGGGTCGCAAGAAGCGTGTGGAAAAACCAAGGCGCAAAATAACTGCCCATGAACTGAGAAAAGTCAAGCGTGCAGCTGCCAAGATGCCACTTGCCACCAGTTTGGCCATATTTCAGAGCTGCAACATCACTGGAGTGCCCAAAAGCACAAGGTGTGCAATACTCAGAGACATGGCCAAGGTAAGAAAGGCTGTAAGACGACCACCACTGAACAAGACACACAAGCTGAAATGTCAAGACTGGGCCAAGAAATATCTCAAGACTGATTTTTCTAAGGTTTTATGGACTGATGAAATGAGAGTGAGTCTTGATGGGCCAGATGGATGGGCCCGTGGCTGGATTGGTAAAGGGCAGAGAGCTCCAGTCCGACTCAGACGCCAGCAAGGTGGAGGTGGAGTACTGGTTTGGGCTGGTATCATCAAAGATGAGCTTGTGGGGTCTTTTCGGGTTGAGGATGGAGTCAAGCTCAACTCCCAGTCCTACTGCCAGTTTCTGGAAGACACCTTCTTCAAGCAGTGGTACAGGAAGAAGTCTGCATCCTTCAAGAAAAACATGATTTTCATGCAGGACAATGCTCCATCACACGCGTCCAAGTACTCCACAGCATGGCTGGCAAGAAAGGGTATAAAAGAAGAAAATCTAATGACATGGCCTCCTTGTTCACCTGATCTGAACCCCATTGAGAACCTGTGGTCCATCATCAAATGTGAGATTTACATGGAGGGAAAACAGTACACCTCTCTGAACAGTGTCTGGGAGGCTGTGGTTGCTGCTGCACGCAATGTTGATGGTGAACAGATCAAAACACTGACAGAATCCATGGATGGCAGGCTTTTGAGTGTCCTTGCAAAGAAAGGTGGCTATATTGGTCACTGATTTGTTTTTGTTTTGTTTTTGAATGTCAGAAATGTATATTTGTGAATGTTGAGATGTTATATTGGTTTCACTGGTAAAAATAAATAATTGAAATGGGTATATATTTGTTTTTTGTTAAGTTGCCTAATAATTATGCACAGTAATAGTCACCTGCACACACAGATATCCCCCTAAAATAGCTATAACTAAAAACAAACTAAAAACTACTTCCAAAACTATTCAGCTTTGATATTAATGAGTTTTTTGGGTTCATTGAGAACATGGTTGTTGTTCAATAATAAAATGAATCCTCAAAAATACAACTTGCCTAATAATTCTGCACTCCCTGTACAATTAGTGGCACAATCTTTGAGAACTTTATCGTTATCTAGAGGTTCCACAAGTGATAGAATTGTAAACAATAAAAAAATAGAAGTCATTTATAGTAGCTATTAATCCGTAATGTAGAACTTGGTTACAATGTATTTTATACTTTATGTGTTGTAATTTCAGTGAATGCTATTCACAAAGTTAAAAAAATTATTAGGTAATGCGGGGTTATATATAGAAATATATGGGTTCAAGCTGTTGAGTTCCTCAAAGAGACAATGGAGCACACTTTTCCCTTGATACTCCTATAGTAGACATTTGGAAGAAATGGTAGGGAGTAACCGCTCAGTACTTTATATTTCCAAAAACCCTGTAGTGCGGATTACATGGCAGTGTGTTGATTTTAGCAACAATCTTTATGTGGTATGAACAGTTATCTCAGATATTTGTGCCACCGTGTGAATTTTCTACTTACAATTTTTTTATCAAAATCAGTATAAGGTAAGTGCCACATATGTGGTAGACAAATCCTCCCCCGGTTTGGGCCTTCTTCATTCCTTCTGGAATAGGTAGTTCTTGTTTATTAGTTGCCACTTCCAACAAAAATCCCGGGTGGATGGAAAGAGGGAAACACAAAAACAAGATCTTATAATAGTGCAACTCCGTTTAATAAAATACTAATAATACCAGTAATACATACAAAACTCAGATCCAAATAGGTAGTCCTTACATGTTTCGAAGTAATATAATCATACCTTCTTCAGAAGAAGAAAAATAAATAATAATTTTATATATATATATATATATATATATATATATATATATATATATATATATATATATATATACCTTAACTGGCCACAGCAGAGTAGACAGAAATAACATATCCAAGAGGCTTTTCAACATTAGTTCAGTATTGTTGGTATATACCAGGTTATAAATATAATTTATTTATTATTATTCTTTAAAATAACCTCCAATTAAAATGTACATTCGAAACAATTGAAATTAATATTTATTCCTAAATTCTTAGATTAGTTAAATTTCTAAACACATTGAAATATATTTATATAGAAACTAGATTGTGCATCAATTATTCACGCTTATTCCGTTACAACAGATCATAAAAAATATACCTTTAAAATTAACCTTAGTAACAATTAATCACATTAAAATACCCCAAATGAGGACTCAGAATATGGACTATTAGCTTAACAATGCTTAGTTAAACAATATAACAAAATACTTTAACAGCCAATTATAAATGTCAATTTATCTGAGCTGAAATAACCTCTTATTTAGTGTAACACAGGGGTGTCAAACTCATTTTAGTCGCGGGCCATTTTCCATACAAGTACAACTCACGTGGGCCGCACACTACCTACATATCTTGTCATTGCTTAACAATGCAGTGGCATTTGCTATAACTGTATACATTTCAAAACATTGTGTTCTGTAACTCCTAATTAACTTACTCTGGCTTGAGGAAATGCGCTCTAATGCTTTTAAGAAGGTGAGACACACGCTCCACGTGCGACCCACTGTTTATAATAGTGATAGACATACCTGTTGTACATAATATAAAATAAATACATAGAAATATATATAAAGTATGTGATTTTAGAGAAAATGATGGAAAGGAATGGACAGAAATGATGTGGGAAATCAGTGCTACCATAGTAATGAACTGCATGTGTTAAAGAAATCATTATGTACTTATCTGTCTTTTTCTTTTTAATAACGTATGTTTTAATGTATGTGCATCCCTAACAGTAAGCGCACTCACTCTTTAAGTAATAAGCATATTATAATTCATATTTTTCATGGAGGTGGCGTGGGCCGCACAAAATTAGGTTGAGGGCCGCAAGTTTGACACCCATGGTGTAACATATGCCTGCCTGATATCACTGTCCTTTTAAGACTGCCTTCCCTGCTACTGACAATCATACTGTTTGGGCAGTATCTGCTTCTTTTTAAACCATCTCAGGTCTAATGTGCATTGCATTAGCTTTAAAGTTTTGTTCCAGAACAACAGAGGTCTGTGACTGTTCCAGCATGGATTTTACCAGCATATTCAAACTACAGCCTTTCCTTTTAGCTATGCTTAAAATCATATAATCGCAAGTATCCATATAAATCCATTTTGTTTCCTGGACTCTGCTACTTAACAAACTCTGAACTTATTCTAAATTACAAGTATGTATTTGGTTATAATCACTCTATAATTACTACAACAGCATCTTACTCAGAACTTTATAACTATTCTCTGCTACAAGTTATCATAGCTGAAATATCTTCCTTAAAATATGTTAATATATTCAGAACTCTGCATCTATGTGTTCAGTTAAAGGCTTTCCTGTGATTCTCCAATATATGCACAAAGAGTATTTAATGCCTTAAACTTGCAACTTGTCTATCACCTGTGCTGCTCTGCTTATTACTGACATACAGCTCTATATAATATTATGTACTGTGAACCTGCAACAAACCTTAGTTTACATCTATAAGTCAATTTTCTACCAGTTTACTCTGAAGCCTGAACATCTTACATTGCTATATTTTTCCACTCATAAATCCTGCAGCTACTCCTATTAACTATATCACAGTATCAATTTATGTTTCCATTGAAACCAGAATATATTGTATAGATATGTTTCCCTCTCCCTGAATTCTATAATAACTTCTTGCAACTATGAATCACAGAATATCATCTATCCACCTCCAGGATACTCTTCCCCTACCACTGCCCAGAGGGTCTGTGTCCTGAGCGCATATACACCGGAACATGACAGCAAGCTAATGCCTAAAAAAGGACTCGGCAGTGGTAGTGCATGCACCAACCCAGGAAGTAAAATAAGTAATTACAACCTATCTCAGACCCAAGCTATCCCTAAAGGAAAAACAGAAGATTTTTTTTTATACTTTTAAAAATTTAAAGACACAGTACTCCCATTCTAGAGTATCCTCTACTCCCCATGCTCGTAATTTCCATTTTGGTGAAACTGATTCTGAATCTGACTATGAAAATGAAGAGAATGTATCCATAAATTCAGCAGAAAAGATTCAGATAAAGATTTAAAGAGACAGAACCACTTTTCTAGAATTTCATCTACTCATGTTCGTGATTTCTATTTTGGTGAAACTGATTCTGAGTCTGACTATGTAACTGAAGAGAATGTATTCATAAATTCAGCAGAAAAAAATCAGATCTTTAAAGATTTAAAGAGACAGGACTACTGTTCCAGAATACCATCTACTCCTCCTGTCTGTGATTCCGATCCTGGTTATACTGAGTCTGAATATGTCAATGAGGAGGATGACTTCACAAATCCAGCTGAACTGGCATTAGACTGGTATGAGCGCAACTTTAATTTGCCGCAAAATCAGACAAAACCTCAACCTATTGGCTATAATGACATCCTGGGGTGTTATATTTACAATATAGATGCTGCGGACAGCTCCCATCATGAAACCTCTCATGGAAATATTGATCTTCCTATTTCTGATATTCCCATGGATTCTGTAGATTGGACAGATTCAGAGCTGGAAGAAGAGACATCGGGTTTACAGACTGCTGTTTGGAGAAATGGTCCCCTCAAGAACTATGTTGATTTTTTACTTCAAAATTATGCATCCAGTGATGAAGAGAATATCTGCTCTCAAACTGATATAAGGTACTCCAGGCCACAGTGGCACCACCCTAAGAAGCCTCATATTGGGAAGAAATACCAGTTATCTAAGCTCCCTGAAAAAAAAAAAGAGAAAGAAAATCTTTCTGCCTACAGAAAATCGGAAGTGTAAAGAGGAAACTCAGCCTGAATCTCCTGATTTAGTTTCTGTTGTGCCAGATCCTCTCTTGCCTCATGATAATCTCCACACCAAGCTGGATGTTGTCTCTAATTGCCATCAGTCTGTTTTTGAAGCACTTAATCGTTTCTCTTCTCAAACTCTACAATTACAAACACTGCTTTCAACTGCTGATTCCTTACATCCCTCTCATGCTGCCCCAATGTCTGTAAACCCTGTGCTAGAAGCAAAATATAATTTTGTTCCAGATATACAACCTTTCAGTTTTCCAGAGGTAGTCCCTGGAGAATTTAGCCCTGAAATTCAAACTCAAATAAGTATGCCTGCTGAACCCCAGAAAACTTCTCAGTCAGAATCTTGTGTCACAATTCCTACGCATCTACCTGAGAGTGGCATATTTCAGTACACTCCACCTTTTCAAAATTCTTCTGTTACTGCATCTAAGAAAATGTTTTCCTTGGGAGACACTTCGCATCAACCGCCATTTTCTACTACATCTGTTCCCTGTTGTCAGGGTTTTTTCCCTATTTTGTTTGCCATGTGCTGCTGGCAGCCATTTTACTCACCTCTCTTGCTGACTATGGTGCATTTGTGGGGGATGCTGCTCATTTCCTGCACTTCCTTTTATGACCTGACTGGTGTGCATCATCTGTGTGAGACAGGATGCAGTGTCAGAATTGTGATGTCATCACTTATTATTTAAAGGGCCTCTGTTCAGTATGCTTTGCCTTTGCGTTATCTCAGACCTGTTTGTGAGAGTTCCTGTGTATTACATGGCTGTCTGACGTCCTTCCTGGTTCCTGATCCCTGGCTTGTTCCTGACTCTGCTGTTTCCCTTGTTCCTGATTCCGGCTCGTCTGACTATTCGCTTTGGCTCCCGACTTGGCTCGTCTGACTATCAGCTCTGGTTTTGACTCCTGGCTTGTTATTTGACTTGTGGACTTTTTATTATCTTTTTGTTATTAATAAAGGTGTGATAATTTTTGCACTTCTCGTCTCAGTCTGATACCTGGCACCCTGACACTATGCAAAGGCCGTGAATCCTGATGGTGCTAAAAATCCACCTTTACCTGCCATCATTTCCAGGATGGATAAACAGGATCACCGCTTGGATCAATTTGCACTAGCCCTGCAAACCCTGCTGACTTGCACTGCACATTTGGACCAAAGTGTCCCACAAGTTATGGCTGCTCCTGTTTCCGTTGCTGCACCTAGTCCTACCAGGAGCATGTCCGGTTCTGCACCTCTACCTCAGCGATATGGAGGTAATCCTATTCAGTGCAGAGGGTTTTTGAACCAGGTGGGCATTTACTTTGAGATGTTACCTCAGACATTTCCCTCTGACAGAGCTAAGGTGGGATTTCTCATCTCGTTACTCTCTGACACAGCTCTTGCCTGGGCTAATTCCTTGTGGGAGACTAATAAACCTGTGATTTCAAATTACCCTGAATTTGTGGCCTCCTTTCGAAGGGTATTTGATGTTCCGGCTCGCTCTTCCTCTGCTGCTAAACGACTCGTGTCCATTCAGCAAGGTACAAGATCTGTTGCTCAGTATGTTATTGAGTTTCGTATGCTTCCCGCAGAGGTAGGTTGGAACAATGAAGCCCTTGTTGCCGCCTTCTTTCATGGGCTCTCTGATGCGATTAAAGACGAAGTTGCTGCCAGAGATTTACCAGAGGATCTCGAGGCATTGGTGTCTTTTTTGATCCTAATTGACATCAGACTCAGAGAGAGGTCTTCTTTCAAGGAGCGCTTGCGGAAGCCTCCTGTTCCGTTGTCTCGTACGTGTTTTTTCCCACCCATGCCTCCCTCTCCTCCCATGCCTCCTGGTCCCGAGTCACCAGGTACTGCTGAGCCGATGCAGTTGGGATTCACGCGTCTCTCCGTGGCAGAGAGGGCCTTTAGGAGGAGGGAGGGGCTCTGCCTCTATTGTGGGTTACAGGGCCACCTTTTGAAGTCTTGTCCTACACGGCCGGGAAACGCTCACACCTAAGGTCCTGTCGGGGGAAGACCTTGGGTGGTTTATCCTCATCCCCAGAACTGCTTAAGGAGAAACCTTTGGTCACGGTTGTCCTTTCCTGGGTGGACTCCTCCATAGTCACCCAGGCTCTTGTTGACTCTTGTGCTGCGGGCTATTTCATTGACAGTGCTTTTGTATCAAAGCACTCCATTCCTGTTTTGCCTCAGTCCATTCCGCTTGCTATTGAGGCCATTGATGGCAGGCCCCTTCAGCCCGCACTCGTTACTCACGAAACTGCTCCGTTGTCCATGGCTGTTGGGGCTCTCCATTTTGAGGACAGGGCCCGACGTAATAACTAAAGAATAGTGGGTCTCCCAGAATCAGCTGAGTATCGGGATTTACTGTCCTTTGCCTCCTCTAGTCTCCCGAAATTGGTGGGGTTTCTTGTAGAAGATACACCAATACAGATAGAAAGAGCTCACAGAGTTGGCCCAATGCGAAACAAACCTGATGGCACTTATAGGGCTAGATCGGTTCTTATAAAATTCCTAAATTTTCAGGATAAGGTTAACATACTTAGACACTATCGTAGAAGTAACAGTTTAATGATAGATCAACATAAGATATTGATCTTCCAAGATTTCTCGGCAGAGACTCTAGCTAAAAGGAGGGAGATGTCACCATTTTGTTCCAGACTGATTAAGGCTAACTTTAATGCAAGATTAGTATATCCAGCTAAAATTATCTTTGAAAAAGAGGGTACCCAAATAGTGTTAAACAATCAGGTCGAAGCTCAGGAATGGTGTACCAGATTTATGTAAAGAATATAGTAGTTTAAGACTGCTTATGCTGAAGATGGAAATGTTGTGCTTGATACTTCTGGGTTTATATGGTAGATTGGTGAAACGGTCGGCCCCAGGAGGTAGGGGGAAAGATATTAATGTTGTTTTTATCTACAGATGGGGATTCATTTTAATTTTGTTCTTTTTTTCTTGGTTAGAGCAGATTGGGTATTTGCAATGGGCGTATCTACCAGTGGCTCTAAATGGTGGATAGACTGAAATTAATTTCATGGAATGTGGGGGGTATATCCTCCCCAATTAAGAGGAAGTTTATTATTAAGGAATTGGGGAAACATAAGCCCGATATTGCATTTATACAAGAGACCCATTTAAAACCTCATGAACTACCCAAATTAAAAATGAAATGGGTAGGAGAAATCTCGGCAACGGCATATGATAAAAGGAAAAGAGGGGTTGCCATATTATTTAATAAACATCTCTCCTATCAGATTATATCGCAAGTATTGGATATAGAAGGAAGATTTCAGATTCTAGAAGTCTTGATTAATAAATGTTATTTTATTTTTTGTAATGTTTATGGTCCAAACTCCTTGGATAGAGGATTTTGGGAGAAACTGAGTTTGCAGTTGTTACCGTTTGTAGGGAGGAATATTGTCTTGACTGGAGATTTGAATATGACATTCACCCCTAGTTTAGACAGGTCTAAATTTACGCAAAGAGGTAGGCATAACAGGGAAGCTAAGGTTCTACAGAACCTGGGACATAAACTGGCACTTAAAGATATATGGAGGCTGCAACACCCGGATAGTAAAGAGTACACTTGTGAATCGAAGACATTCAAATCCTTTTCAAGAATAGATTATTTTTTAATATCTAGTAATATGCTAGGTTTAGAGATTCAATCAGAGATAGGCGAGATCGTTATCTCTGATCATGCAATTATTACTTTGGAGATTAATGCAATCCGGCCCCCAGGCCTATATAACTCGCGCTTCTTCTTTCCCCAATTTTTGGTTAATAACTCAAAATTTAAGAACTGGCTACAAGCCAGATGGAAAGAATTCTACCAGTTTAATGTTGCACATGCAGATAAACCAGAATTTTTTTGGGAAACAGCAAAATCAGTCCTGAGGGGCGAGATCATCGCTTATTTATGCAAATGGAAAAAAAAGAAGAATAATAGAGAAAAACAATTAGCCAATCATGTCAAAAATGCATATAAAAAATACTTAAACTGCTCAAGTCAGCCCCTCTGGGCTAAGTATATTTCGGCTCGAACAGAGAGAGAGCTGTTCTTGAAACAAGTCTTAGCTATAGAAGTCCAAAAACAAAAAGCTAGATTTAGAGGAAATTATGGTAATTCCGCAAAATACCTAGCCAAATTAGCTAAAGGGTGGTCCCAGAAGAACTATATAGCCACAATTAAGATCGGGGATAGAAGGATCACTAATATTGCTGAGATAAGATGTGAATTTGTGAAATATTTTAAAGAGGTTTATTCAATAGGAGTAGTTAACTCAAATAATAAGCAAGACTTCTGGAAAAGAGTAATACTACCTAAAGTAGAGTCACAGGATTTGAGTCGACTTAATGAACCGTTATCTGTAAGTGAGATCTCAGATGCTATCAAGCAGGCTAAGTCAAACAAAATGCCAGGTCCGGATGCTATGCCAGCAGAGTTTTACAAACTTTTACATGATCAAATTCTGCCTACATTAGAAACACTTTTTAATCAGTACTATATTAAGAATCAGATGTGGTCTAGGCTCTTTTCAGCATCGAATGTGGCGCTAATCTTGAAAAAAGATAAAAACCCAGAAATGGTGTCCTCTTATAGGCCTATTTCATTGCTAAATCAGGACTATAAGCTGCTAACTGCTATTGTTGTAACTAGACTTAAGAAGATTCTGGAGCCACTAATACATCCTGATCAAGCAGGTTTTATGGTGGGCAGAAATTCGGTGAAGAATATCCGAAAAGTAATGCTGGTTATTGATCACTTTTGGAGTAGATCAATAAACAAGAAAAAGATGCAACTTAAGACAGACTTAGCCTTACTTACAGTGGACGCTGAGAAGGCGTTTGACTGTATAGTATGGGATCATTTATTCACGGCACTTAAAGGATTCGGTTTTTTGGGGAATTTTTACCAGTTTGTACGGACATTATACCAGGCTCCAACATCTGCTATTATTGTTAATGGGGAAGTATCTGAGAGTTTTACTCTCAAACGTGGTACACGTCAGGGATGCCCCCTTTCCCCATTACTTTTTAATTTAGTATTAGAGCCGTTGGCAATCTTATTAAGAAAAGAGCTAAAAGGAATTAACTTAGGGGATAAAAAGCTGGTGACATCGCTATTCGCTGACGATATCCTACTCTTTTTAAGTAACGCCAAACAATCCATACCCCAATTGCTAAGAATTATAGAAATATTTAGCTCGATTTCTGGCTACAAGATTAATTGGGGGAAATCAGAACTGCTATGGATATATAAACCTAAGTCACTTGTTACACACCCTTTTAAAGAGGTACAGGAAATTAGGTACTTAGGTATTATCCTAAGTAAGAATCCGGCGTGTTGGTATGAATTAAACTTCCGGAAATGTATCGAAACGTTTAAGCAGAAATTAGCAGTATGGCATAATTTGCCTATTTCACTGTCTGCGAGAGTAATGCTAATTAAAGCAATCTTATTTCCAAAATTACTTTATTTGTTACAGAATCTTCTGTTTCTAATTACTAGAAAATATTTAAAATTCTTGCAAAGACTATTTATTAGATTTCTATGGCACGGGAAGAAATCCAGGATTTCCTTAGCTAAATTATCTTATTTTAAAATGCATGGTGGTCTGGCACTTCCGAATATCCAGTTTTATAATTATGCCACATTAGTGAAATTTGTTTTTGACTGGATAACAGAAAAAGAATATGTTTCTCTTCTTGAAATAGTAACACAATTGGTAGCCCCATTTTCTTTGAAAGCTTTGATTCATATCCCCTTTGTGAAACTGCCAGTAAACGTGACACATATGTACACATTTAAATATATAATCCTAGCGTGGCAAAAAGTTTGTTCGGAATTGCACATTGATTTTCGTAGATCCGCATTTCTTCCCCTAGTAGGGAATCCGGATTTTACCCCGGGATTTTCACACAAAATCTTTCGCATTTGGGCCAGTAATGGTCTCAAAAATATAAAAGACATATGTGTAAATGAGACCTTACTGATTAAGACATTTGCAGACCTAAGAGCTAATTTCAACTTAGAAAAACCTTCTTTTTACACCTATCTTCAAGTACAACATTGGATTGGGTCTCTACGAGCAGAGGGCGAAAATACTACCTCACTGGGAGACTTAGACGGAGCGATCAAATTATACCAAGCTGGGAAAGTCTCCATCTCATCTCTTTACAATTTGCTTATTAAACACCATGGGCTGCTACATATTGGTGATTTAGAGAGGAAATGGAATAAGTTGCTACCAAATGTTACTAAAGATCACATCTTACAAAGCTTCAGATTAACTGACCAAACTCAAGTTTTTATAGATTGGAAGGAATCACATTTTAAGTTAATAAATTTTGTATATATTACACCAGCCAAAATGTCTAAATGGTATAAGACAGAAGTTAAATGCCCTAAATGCAATGCTGAGGAGGCAGATGAAATGCATTGTTTCTGGAGTTGTTCTAAAGCATCTAAGTTCTGGAGTAAAGTGTGTTTTTGGGTGAATAAAGTAAATCCGTGCAATTTCAAATTTGAGTCAAGACATATTTTTTTCCTTGTAAATCAGGAGGAACCCTACGCAAATATCAGGCTCATAAATACATTGATTCTAGTAGGACGTAATGTTATGCTTAGAAATTGGAAATCCCCACGTGAACCTAAATTCAAGGAGTTTGTAAATAAAATTTATAACCAGATTACAATGGAACAATTTAATTTGAGAGATGCTAGTGATAAGTCAATAAAAAGATTTCTCTTGAAATGGGAGAAAGTTATATTAACCCTTCCTGTAGACGCTCAACGTCAGTTAGTTGCTCCGCTTAGGGGCTCTATTTGGTATATACAGCAATTAGATCTTGGTTTACTTTCTCCCGAGTGGAAGGTTTAATTTGTTTACAGAGGGGACTATTAAAGGGGGTTCGACGGGTGTTCTCTCCCCCTCCCAACATGGGGCCGGGCTGACTGTCTGACGAGCGTAGGAAGGTTAAGGCAAGCCAGTAAGGTTAGTCATTATTAGTAGTAAACTTCAGACGTTACCATATTGATTTTATTATATATATGGTATATATAATGATTTTCTTTCTTTTTATGATGAATAAGAGGTGATAACCTACTGTAGTGACTGAAGATGACTCAAGTGACTTCCCTTTTTCTTTTCTGTACCCTCAATTGATACTTTAAATAAAAAGTTAAAAAAAAAAAAAAAAAGAAACAATATCAGACTCAGAGAGAGGCCTTCTTTCAAGGAGCGCTTGCGGAAGCCTCCTGTTCCGTTGTCTCGTACGTGTTTTTTCCCACCCATGCCTCCCTCTCCTCCCATGCCTCCTGGTCCCGAGTCACCAAGTACTGCTGAGCCGATGCAGTTGGGATTCACGCGTCTCTCTGTGGCAGAGAGGGCCTTTAGGAGGAGGGAGGGGCTCTGCCTCTATTGTGGGTTACAGGGCCACCTTTTGAAGTCTTGTCCTACACGGCCGGGAAACGCTCACACCTAAGGTCCTGTCGGGGGAAGACCTTGGGTGGTTTATCCTCATCCCCAGAACTGCTTAAGGAGAAACCTTTGGTCATGGTTGTCCTTTCCTGGGTGGACTCCTCCATAGTCACCCAGGCTCTTGTTGACTCTTGTGCTGCGGGCTATTTCATTGACAGTGCTTTTGTATCAAAGTACTCCATTCCTGTTTTGCCTCAGTCCATTCCGCTTGCTATTGAGGCCATTGATGGCAGGCCCCTTCACTCGTTACTCACGAAAATGCTCCGTTGTCCATGGCTGTTGGGGCTCTCCATTTTGAAACCCTCCAGTTCCAGGTGATAAACTCTCCGCATTTTCCGGTTGTTCTGGGTTATCCCTGGCTCCAAAAGCACAATCCCAGTCTCGACTGGCGCAGGTCTGAAATTTTGTTGTGGTCCCAGCAATGTATTTCCACTTGTCTTCGGAAACCAGTTAAAGTCTTGTGCACTTCTTCGGTATCTCAATTGCCAGAGGAGTACCAAGAGTTCCTAGATGTTTTTGACAAGGTGCGTGCCGGTACGTTGCCTCCTTACCGATCTTACGATTGTGCCATAGACCTGCAACCGGGAAATATTCCTCCTCGGGGCTGGGTTTACCCTCTGTCTGTTGCAGAGAATTGTGCTATGGAAGAGTATGTTGCCGATGCTCTGTCGCGGGGGATCATCCGCAAATCTTGCTCTCCTGCAGGGGCTGGCTTCTTCTTTGTGAAGAAAAAGGGTGGTGAGTTAAGACCATGCATCGATTATAGGGGTCTTAATCGCCTTACCATTAAGAATGCTTACCCTATTCCGCTCATTACGGAACTCTTTGACCGCCTCAAGGGAGCTACAGTCTTTACTAAACTTGATTTGAGAGGAGCGTACAATCTCGTAAGGGCTCAAGGAGGGCCACGAATGGAAAACCGCATTTAACACAAGGAGCGGGCATTATGAGTATCTTTTAATGCCCTTTGGCCTATGTAATGCTCCTGCTGTTTTCCAGGAATTTATTAATGATGTCCTACGATATATGTTGCAACAGTGTGTTGTGGTGTACTTAGACAACATCCTCATACACTCACCCACACTTGAGACTCATCGTTCTGATGTTACACGGGTTCTACGTGAGAACGGCCTGTTTTGTAAACTCGAGAAATGTGAGTTCCATCAGACTCAAGTAACCTTCCTAGGTTATGTTATCTCCGTTGCAGGGTTCTCCATGGATCCTGACAAGTTATCTGCAGTTCTGCAGTGGCCTCGCCCAGTTGGTCTTCGGTCTATTCAACGTTTTTTGGGGTTCGCCAATTACTATAGAAAGTTTATTAAAAACTTTTCTTCCTTCGTCAAACCTATCACAGACAAGACCCGTAAAGAGAATGATCCACTCCATTGGTCACCTACTGCCATTAAGGCCTTTGATAGTCTTAAGACTGCCTTTGCTGCTGCTCCAGTTCTGGCTCATCCTAACCCTGTCCTGCCTTTCGCTCTTGAGGTTGATGCGTCTGAGACCGGAGTAGGTGCCCTCTTGTCTCAACGTCCTGCGCCTGATGGTTCCTTGCATCTGTGTGGTTTCTTTAAGAAATTGTCTCCAGCGGAGTGCAATTATGAAATTGGGGAATTACTGGCCATAATTTTGGCACTCAAGGAATGGAGGCATCTTCTCGAAGGTACTAGCGTGCCAGTGCTCATTCTTACTGACCACAAGAATTTAACTTATCTATCTGAAGCAAAACGTTTGTCGCTATTTTTGTCTTGGTTTAATTATGTGGTCTCCTACCTGCCTGGTAGTAAGAATGTAAGGGCTGATGCCCTCTCTCGACAATTTTTGCCTCTGTCCAAGGAGGCGTCTGTACCTACTCCTGTTATACCTCCTGACCATATTTTAGCTACCATACGTACTAATTTGACTTCTCCCTTGGGGGAGGAGATCCTGGCTGCACAAACCAATGCACCTCCTGAGAAACCTAGTGGTAAGTGTTTTGTTCCTGAGAATCTTCAAACTAAACTTTTGCACACTTACCACTATCCTAAAGCCGCAGGTCACTTAGGCAAGAACCAAATGATTTGGTCTGTCACTCGACAATTCTGGTGGCCAGGTCTTCGTTTTGATGTTGCTGCATATGTTGCCTCTTGCTCAGTTTGTGCACAGAATAAGACTCCTTGACGTCTTCCTGTGGGTCTTCTTCAACCTTTTGCTAATGGTGAGCGTCTTTGGACACATCTTTCCATGGACTTCATTGTAGAGCTCCCTGTTTCTAATGGCAATACTGTTATCCTTATGGTGGTTGACCGTTTTTCTAAAATGTCACATTGTATTCCCTTGATAAAATTGCCTACCGCTCAGGAGCTTGCTTCAATTTTTGCCCGGGAGGTCTTCCGTTTACATTGGTTACCCAAGGAGATAGTGTCAGACTGGGGTAGCCAGTTTGTCTCCAGATTTTGGCGTTCCTTTTGTGCTCAATTGGGGATCCAGCTTTCCTTCTCCTCGGCATATCACCCTCAATCCAATGGGGCTTCGGAACGGACTAATCAAGCTCTGGAACAGTTCCTCCATTGCTATGTCTCAGATCACCACAATAATTGGTCTGAACTGTTACCTTGGACAGAGTTTGCTCGTAATAGTGCTATTAATGTTATCCCTGTTTATGGCGAATTATGGGTTTTAACCAACCTTGTTGCCCCAATTCATTCATATCTCAGGGTATTCCGGCTTTGGAGAAGCATCTCCGGCAACTCCGTTTCACGTGGGTGCAAATTCAGGATTGCCGTCATCGTTCTATGCAGCGCCAAAAGTTCCAGGCTGATCGTAGGTATCTGCCCGCGCCTTCCTACCAGGTTGGTGAGAGAGTTTGGCTGTCCTCCTGCAACTTGAACCTTCGTGTGCCTTCCAATAAACTGGCTTCCCGTTATGTTGGTCCTTTTTGAATACTCCAATGGGTCAATCCTGTGGCCTACGCTCTTGACCTTCCTCCTGCAATGCGCATCTCCAATGTTTTTCATGTCTCCCTCTTGAAACCATTGGTTTGTAATCGGTTTACCACTGTGTTGCCTCATCCCCGTCCTATCTTTGTTGACAACCATGAGGAGTATGAGGTCAGCAACATTATTGACTCTTGTATGTCCAGGGGCCGTGTACAGTATTTGGTTCACTGTAGGGGCTACGGTCCAGAGGAGCGTTCTTGATGTTCATGCTCCCGCCCTCCTCTGTTCCTTCCATGCCCGTTTCCCCAATAAGCCTTTTGTCCTCCCGCGGGGGAGGGGTCGTTGAGGGGAGGGTACTGTCAGGGTTTTTTCCCTGTTTTGTTTGCCATGTGCTTCTGGCAGCCATTTTACTCACCTCTCTTGCTGACTATGATGCATTGTGGGGGATGCTGCTCCTTTCCTGCACTTCCTGGTGTGCATCATCTGTGTGAGACAGGATGCAGTGTCAGAATTGTGATGTCATCACTTATTATTTAAAGGGCCTCTGTTCAGTATGCTTTGCCTTTGCGTTGTCTCAGACCTGTTTGTGAGAGTTCCTGTCTATTACCTGGCTGTCTGACGTCCTTCCTGGTTCCTGATCCCTGACTTGTTCCTGACTCTGCTGATTTCCTTGTTCCTGATTCCGGCTCGTCTGCCTATTCGCTTTGGCTCCTGACTCGGCTCGTCTGACTACCAGCTCTGATTTTGACTCCTGGCTTGTTATTTGACTTGTGGACTTTTTATATATTTTTTTGTAATTAATAAAGGTGTGATTATTTTTGCACTTCTCGTTTCAGTTTGATTCCTGGCACCCTGACACCTGTACAGGAATTCCTGATACTGAACCCTGTAAGGATATTATTGATCAGGTAGTTGGAGGGGGCGGCGTCGCTCAAGTCCGCGTTCATATGGCAGGTATCAAAGAACAGTCCCAGCAGGGTTCAAAGAAACCGGAAGTGCAGTGTCCGTATTGGAGCAGTGCCAGCTGGCGTATAGGCTGAGCAAACCAAAGAGACTGAAGATAGAGTAGGCGGCACTCAGAGGTATAGAATAAAAAAATATATCCTTTATTCATAAATTTAAAAATTAACACTCATGTTGCAAACATGTATAGAGGAGGAGGATATTATTGAACCTACTTCCCAAGTGGACTTTCTTGACCCTGAAATATGTATTAAACATGTATTAAAGTTTTTCAACAAGATTCCCCAGTGGCCATTCCTGACCCTGTTTCCCATGATGATACTACTAAACCTGACATCAAGGTGGACTCTCCTGTTTTTGACCCTGGTATGGGTATTCCTTTGTTTAACCCGGAAATGGGTGTAATAATACTTGAACCTGAAGATAGCCATGCCCTCTGCTCAGAAGCAAGTATGGTTCTTGGCTATAAAGTGGGTCTTGTAAATTCTTCATTTGTGAACCCTGAAGAAAGCCTTGCCCTCTGCTCAGAAGAGAGTATGGTTCCTGGCTCTAAAGTGGGTTCTTTCTTTTTCTATAGTTGAACCTGATCCCAGTACAAGTATCTCAGCAACTGTCCCAAATTTGGACACTCATGTTTCTAACCCTAATGAGGGCATACCAGTCTTCAAGCCTCTTGTCCATGAAAAAAGCCTTGACGTTGGCACTCCTATCCTCAGTTCTTGGAGTGGGCATACTGAGGGTATTCCTGAACCTTGCCCTGATGTGGGTATTCCTGAACCTTGCCCTGGCATGGGCATTCCTTCACCTGATCCTACTGAGGATATTCCTGAACCTTGCCCAGATGTGGGTATTCCTGAACCTTGCCCTGGTGTGGACATACCTTCACCTGATCCTACTGAGAATATTCCTGAACCTTGCCCTGGTGTGGGCATTCATATACCTGATCCTAGTGAGGACACTCTTGATTCTGAATCCAGTAAGGACACATTTGATATTGAACCAGAAGATGGCAAGAACTGGTCAAATCTTGCACTCTACACTCCTATCTCCTACTTTGAAGAAAGCCCTGCTATTGGGTTAGAAGTAGCTATAGCTTTTTGGAGTATATTTAATCCTCAGCCAAGAGGTTAATTCTGAGGGTACTCAAATATCTGATCCAAAGGTGGATAATCTGGTTTACAATCCAGAATGCTGCATCTCTTTTTCTGAAGTTGAGGAAAGTCTATTCATATGTCTAGGACTGGGTGCCTTTGCATTGGCTGTGTACATGGTCATCTGTCATGAAGTACATTTGCCTATCAACCCTCACAATGATTCCGTGGTTGGAAGCTCATTGTATGTTACGTTCAAGCATCCTCATGATGACTACAAGAAAGATCTTGTAACTGTTCCAGCATGGATTTTACCAGCATATTCAAACTACAGCCTTTTCTTTTAGCTATGCTTAAAATCATCTAATTTCAAGTATCTGTATAAATCCATTTTGTTTCCTGGACTCTGTTACTTAACAAACTCTGAACTTATTCTAAAATTACAAGTATGCATTTGGTTATAATCACTCTCTAATTACTACAACAGCATCTTACTTTTTATAAATTTAATGGAAAGATAATTGTGATGGCCCTGCGCCCACCCAGCCCCTATAGCCCAGGGGTGGTGGTACCTAGTTACCACCGGGGTAGTAGTGATTAAGATCAGAGTGGGATCCCCCAGGCGCCTAACTAAGGAGGCAGAGGGGAATAAGCGATAGTAATGATCAGACAGTTAGACTGAGAGTTAAACGTTTAAAATGTATTACCTTTAAATACACATAAATGTATAAAAATACCTTATAATACACATAAATGTTTAAAAATCATGGATCCATGAATAATACAGATAATACAATATAATACAGTAAATATAAAAACAATGCGGTAAAAACAGTGGTTTCAGCAAATACGGCAATCATGATAAATGATGACCGTGGTATTGTAACTCACTTTGGAGTAAAGTATGGATAAAGGCCTATCACGGGCCGAAACGCGTCGACTGATTGGTAAGCACATTTCTTTTATTGCTACAATTGTGAAAACTTTATTGCGCTATGTTGTTTTTCTTTATTTTTCCATAGGTTGATATTGGATTACTTTCAAATCGTGGGATTTCTTCTTACACCACACTTACTTTGGAAGTATCTAGGTTATTTCTATTAGAAGACTCTCTGACATTATTTTTTGTGATATTTTTTGTGATATATCTTTTGTGAGTGGTTCTCACACTCCCATTGTTGTGTGCTCTAGACACATTTTTTCACGTTTTTTTTCTTTTTTGATTTGCTGGATTCATCTTCACTGCTGAATATACTTTGACTATTTGCTTTTTCCGTTTATCACCATTTGTTTTTCTTTTGGGTTTTTTTTATCACTTGGATTTCACAGACACTAATTTGATCACACCACTGATGAACTGTATCTACAAGACTTTATTCATTTAAGAAGCTTTTTTGCAAACAAGTGGAGAGTTTAGACTCTTACATCACAGTGTTCTACCTTTATTAAATCACCTCTCTTTTTTACCCACTCCTTAGTGCAATTGATTAATTTGTGCATTATACTCCAAAGTGAGTTACAATACCACGGTCATCATTTATCACGATTGCCGTATTTGCTGAAACCACTGTTTTTACCGCATTGTTTTTATATTTACTGTATTATATTGTATTATCTGTATTATTCATGGATCCATGATTTTTAAACATTTATGTGTATTATAAGGTATTTTTATACATTTATGTGTATTTAAAGGTAATACATTTTAAACGTTTAACTCTCAGTCTAACTGTCTGATCATCACTATCGTTTATTCCCCTCTGCCTCCTTAGTTAGGCGCCTGGGGGATCCCACTCTGATTTTTATAAATTTAAAATACCAATTGTGCTCTTTAAATTACCAGCTGCAATCTAACTGTAGCAAAAAATACTGTTTGATACCTTTTTTTTATTTAAATATAATATATATATATATATATATATATATAAATATATTTAACAATCGCGTATACTTTACAAAATTTAAATGTTTCAGCTTTTTATGAAGAAAGGTATTGCAATATGGATAAGGAAATTAGCTCAATGTTTGCTTATAGAGACTGTTTCCAAAAAGGCCAGCAAGGTTATCAGTCTAAATTTTAGCAAGCAAAAGACCATTTCTATCCTCTTGCATGAGGTTATATAACGTGATAAACCCCACACTTTTTTTTATTCTAACCATTGGTGAATATTCGGATATCCACTTCTGGTGCTGTCTCTGTGATAGGCCCTTCGGAGCTGAACATCTCTTGGCTTACTGGGATCATACCAGTTTTAGTCCATTAGGGGGCAGCAGATAGCTAGAAATGCAGTTTCATTGTCAATATTCTTAACAGTCTAGTATCTAACCTTTAAAATATTTATTAAATATCCTTTAATTTCCAGTATCAACAAACCACATGTTCCATGTGTATTGGATTATGTCTTACTATTTACCCTGAGTATTTTAAGACTAAATATGATATATTTCTTATAATATTTTAGAAGATGCCTTCAAAGCTACACTTGATCATTATCCCATATTAATACAAATTCAGAATATGGAACATACATATCTCTTGCTGAGTGCACAAAACATATGACACAATTTATGGGACAACCACACACACATAAAAAGAGTAGGTTATTATTTTTTTAAATAAATTGGCCATTTTAAATTGACTGTATAGCTACTTATTAAATTCAGCAAATATTTATCTAACATGCCACTGCTAGGCATTTTCTCTCAAATCCACAAATATACATTTGTACGATTTTATTTGGACAGCCTGAGGTATATATTTAATGTTTGAAAACTATACATATAATTTGTCCAAACTTCAAATCCTTAAGACTTCTATGCTTTCAAAATACATATGTTAAGACATGTTAAAATCTTAACTCTCAGGCTTTCAACTTTCCCATTTT
>NC_069499.1:536053227-536248227 GCF_027579735.1 Bombina bombina
ATTTAACCCATTACTAACTAAACTGACTAATCCTATCTAAGTTAATTTAATTTATAACGCTTCCATATTCTATATCTTAATTTATATCTAAATGTTTTATCTATGAATAACATATTTAATGTGTAATTCTTCTTTGAAATTGTATATTTTCCTAATCATGATTTTATAATTTATTCTAATCATGATTTTATAACTCTACAGGTGATGCCTCTATCTCTTTAATCTATGATATTATGATGTCCAAACAAGGTGTATTGGCTATGGGGAACATTATTAATAAATGGATTTATAATTTTCCAGAGATGGACGAAAATAAAATTATTTCTAGTTTTTCAGTACTTAATCAATGTCTTGTCCCTACTGCCTGGAAAGAATCTCATATGAAAATATTTAATAATTTTTATATTTCTCCGTATAGATTGAATAAAATGTTCCCCTCCACAGTTTCAAACTGTCCACGTTGTAGTTTTCTAGGGGCTGATTTCTGTCACATGGTATGGTACTGTCCAAAAATTTCTCAACTGTGGCAAAAAATAGCGTACTGGATTTCGAGCCTTTATAACTTGCAAATCCAATTTACGTTAGAAAATATATTTTTTTTATACAGTCAGGATGAGAGTCTTTGTTTATATCAAAATATGGTCAATACGATTATTTTATTATTTAGACATTTAATTTTTAAAAATTGGAAAGCTCATTCTGCAACAAAATTTTCAAGTTTGTTAAAGGAAATTCAGTCCCAGATTATATTTGAATCATTCCAGTTAAATACAGTTTTCGACAGGAAAATAAAATCATTTTTATACGTTTGGCTTCCAATAATTAAATCTTACCCGAATAACCTACAAAAACAGATTTTGTCCCCTTTTTTGAACACTAATGCTTTTATGGATCTTGTCCTGCATAATTTTTTCCCAGCTGAGTGGGTCTCGCTTTATAGAGAAGGTTAGTCTATAGGTATTGGTGGAGGGGGAAGAGGGTTGGGGGCAGGGTGGGGTTTTGTTTTTTGTTTTGTTTTTCTTCTCTCCATTTTTTCTTTTTTCCTTTTTTTTTTTTTTTTTTCTTTTTTTTCTCTCTCTCTTTCTTTTCTTGCATGTAAGTAGTTTTGCTTGATGATAAAATTATCCAAAAGCGTTAGAATCAGTTATGAGGATATAACAAATGTATGTACAAACTGCAAGTGTTGGGGCCACTAATTTTCCAGATATCTAAAGAAGTTGTATTTTGTTTCATTTTAAACTGAAGAAAGGCAGGATTTAATGTTTTTGTATTATTATTATGGACTATGTTTATTTTACTTGTGGTCCTTGGTACCCTGTGAGGTGACCTATTAATGTTTTTGATTGTTTTTTCTTTGTATATACCTTAATTATACTTGCTGTGGAATTTCAAAATAAAAATATGTAAAAAAAAAAAAAAAAAAAAAGAAAGTGGGGCAGTAGTGTAGTGTAGCTGTAGACTTTATTTTTCATCAATAGTACGATTTAAAAACAATACATGTTATATTAGGGTGACCATATTTCCGCTTTAAAAAGGGACACATGAAAAATACATAGGTCAGGCTTCTTATACAAAACATTTCTTGAAACCGCCTTGAAAATAGCCCTGACCTATGTATTTTTCATGTGTCCCTTTTTAAAGCGGCAATATGGTCAACCTACGTTATATACATGTTATAAATATTTGACTTGCCATTAGACTCCAAGGGAGCCACTTCCTCCTCCATCACACATGTTACATCAATCTCTGTAAAACATATGTTGTGTACACGTTAAAAACAAATATTATAACGTTTTACTGGTGCTCAAGGACACACATTAATGTTGCATTAAAGAGATACTGAAACAAAGTTAGGAATTACATCAATTTGATGGAGCATGCAAATGAAATAAGATTTATAATTATTGATGAGTAATAATTAAATTTTAGGGTCTGTATTTTGAAAATATTCACAAAAGCAGACTACTTGGAACATTCAAGAGTTCTCATGTGTGTATCGCTTGATAATTGTTGTCTAAATTTATACTAAATATAAACATGTGCTAGCCATGTTCTGAAGCACAAAGGTGTAGACTAAGAAGCTTTGAGATCTTAATATTAAAATAAATATATATATATATATATATATATATATATATATATATATATATATATATATATACCAGTAGAGGAGTACATTATAAGTTTTATTCAAATGGCATGCTTTATCAGAATCATGATCACAATATTTATGAAAAAGACACCTTCAATGACATATGAATGAGTCAATGGACTTAAAGTGATGGTAAACTCTCCCCTTTTTAAAATCAGATCTGGAATGTAAGCGCTATTTTAGATAGGGTTTTATTCATTATGTGCAATGAAGATGCGCTATAACTTAGTTATTAATATAGATATGAAATTCAAATACCCCACATTACACCACCCACTTCAAAAGTCAATTTTCCTGTCAGCTAAATGATTGAATTACTCTCCAATCAATGCTCTAGCTACAACAAAAGTGCCAGATGGGGAGAGCGCTGATTGGACAACAATTCAATCTGTTAGCTCACAGAAAATTTGACTTTTGAAGTGGGTGGAGGAGCATGCAGTATTTGAATTTCATATCTATAATAAAAAGTAAGTTATACTGCATCTTCATTACAGCTAATGAATTAAACTCCATCTAAAATAGCGCTTACATTCCAGATCTGATTTTAAAAAGGGGAGAGTTTACCATCACTTTAATAGAACCCAGCAAAGGCAGGTCACCATCAGTGCTGGATCCCTCTGTGCTCGTCACAATAACTAATACTATTAATGATATTAAAAAATATTAGTGAACACAGTTTGGACATCACTAAATCACATTAGTCTAAAATATTCAAAATAATATCATTAGAAATGTGAAGACTAGAGCACTAATATGAATAATAAATGTATTAGTTCATCAAGGTGATTGTAAAGAAAATGATGTCTTTCATATATGTTGGATTTCTTACTATATTAGACAGCCAATTCTTATCATATTAATCATTGGTATATCTAAATACAACTATTGTTCCCTGTTTTAAAAATAATACAGACAGACACACAACACTTTGAATAACAACTGCTGACAACTAGAGCCTAATCCATGTGGCACATAGATCCATTTGTGCAATGTACAGTATTCTGTTTTAGGACACAACACATATTTATCACAATTCAAGATATATTTAACCCCTTGAGTGCTAATGACGACTCTGAGCCGTCACAGAGTTTCCCACTCTGGTGCTAATGATGGCTCAGAGCCGTCACTAGCACTCTCCCACCTCGAGGGAGCTCTGGGGGCTCCCACCCGCTCCTACCCTGGCGATCGGGCCTGCATAGTGATAGGCATTGACAGGGCTTAACATTATGTGCGGTGACGTCACGCACAATGACGTGATGACGTCACCGCGCAACTTTATTTAACGTTAACAATGTTAAATATAGGAGCAGGGGGCATGCTGCTTAGAAGCCTGTATCTCAGGTATTTAAGCAGCTACAGACCCCCCAAGACTCACCGTTGGAAAGGTAATCGCCTAACCTTTCCAACAGTGTAAGTATTGGGGATCTGAAATAAAAAAAAAAGTTAAAAATATAAAATTAAAAAAACCTTTAAAAAACCTTAGCACCCAGGTGAGAAAGTGCTTAGCACTCAAAGGGTTAAAACTATGTCATCATGCTGCTGTTAGAATATGCTTATATATATAAAGGTAGTCCAAGAGTGAAAGATGTGATTTCTATATCAATATTGCTTCATCCAAACAGTGTAAGGATTAATGAAGATATTTTGTATTTATAAATATGTTAATGAATTGTCTAGTCCATATGTTGATGTAAGGAATCGGATAGAGCATGCAATTACAATCAAATATATAACTTCATGCTATCATCAAGAATATTTAATTATCCTTCTTTCTTAAAGGGACATGAAACTCCAAATTTGTAATTTTATTATTTCTTTTTAATGACACGATGAGTCCACGGATCATCTTAATTATTGTTGGGAATATCACTCCTGCCCAGCAGGAGGCGGGAAAGAGCACCACAGCAAAGCTGTTAAATATCTCCTCCCTTCCCTCCCACCTCAGTCATTCTCTTTGCCTACGTTAAGAGCAAGGAGGTGGTAAATTAGGTGTTAGAATATAAACTTAATTACTCTAAAACTGAAGCATTCACTTTAAATATCCCCAATTTAGATTCTCAGGCATTAAAGCGACAGTTCCCTTTTGTTTGGTCCTCTACACGGCTTAAACATTTGGGGGTCTATCTATCGCACAATATCTCTACTATTATATCATCTAACTTTAACCCCCTATTGGGTAAGTTTAAAGAATACTTTGTAAAATGGGATTCACCTAATATCTCCTGGTGGGGCAGGATAGCTGCTATTAAAATGAACCTTTTGCCAAAGCTGACATATCTTTTCCGGTGCCTTCCTCTCCCTATTCCTAAGAGTATAATTTCTCAGTTTCAGAGACTGTGCAACAATTTCATTTGGAAAAGGAAACGTCCTAGAGTCGCAATGAAAATTATGTCATATCCAATACTGGCAGGCGGAGCGGCAGCCCCCAATATAGCAGTCTATCATGAGGCATCCAGGTTAGCCCATATCACAGCCTGGGGTTTAGAGCCCCCTGAAAGTAGGTGGGCGGAAATTGAGCAGGCGTCTCTACCTAAGGGACTCAGTCTGCGAGATCTAATCTGGATTCCAAGACACTCCAGGAAACCAGAGTTAAACTTAAATTACATCATAGCTTCTAACCTAAAGTTTTGGGATAGAATTCATCATAGGAGTGGAATTGCTCCGCACCCCTCTCCGGCCCACTCTATCACAGGCTTACTGGGTGCTTTAGCAGATCCACATCCTTTAGAGTGGAGGGCGCTTGAGATTCAGTCTGTAAGAGATTTGTTCTCGGATGAGGGCTTGATCCCGGTTACCCTCTTCCAAAATAAATTCTCCCCTTCGCCCCTGATGAGCTTTGAGTTCTTTCGATTGCGAAACTTCTTGCGTTCTTGGGGCTTTACTTCAGGACCCCTAAGATCCCGTACTCTGTGGGAAAAGCTTTGGGATGCAAGATACCTTGCCCCAAGAGTGTTCTCTGCTCTGATACAGGCACCTATGTACAACAAGTCTTTTTATATCACACATTGGGAGGGTGCTCTGCATTTTAATGCCCTTGAAGAGGCATGGAGGTCTGCAGCCTTACTAACTAAGAGTACGGTTCACAGTACTACCTATTTCGAACTCTACTTTAAGATCTTGACACAATGGCATTATACCCCCCTACGCTTATTCCAGATCTCCAAAACGAACTCCCCTATGTGTTGGAGGGGATGTGGCAGAGTAGGGTCGCCGGCCCATATGTGGTGGGAGTGTTCCAAGATTCAGAGAATCTGGACTAGGGCATTCTATTATTGCACCAAGCTAGGCTTAGTGGAATCTAACCGGCCGGCAGCAGCGCTATTCCATTTATTCACTGACAAGATGCCTCGACATTTAAAATTACTGTGTGTATATATTTTCATGTCTGTTAAATTAAATATCGCTAAGGCATGGCTCCAATCTAAGGGCCCAAGATGGAGTCAGATTAAGTCCACAATGGCACATATTGAAACCATGGAATGCGCTGTTTTTGCAGCTAATAGCAAAATCATGATCCACTGTCTATGTTGGGAAGCCTGGCGACAAAGCCTAGAAGGGGAGGTCACCACATGCTAGAAATGTCTTTTACCTCATATGTTGAGATTATTAGTGATATCACTTATGAGGGGTGAGTGCCGATCGCCGGTGGGTTCTCCTGCAGAGACCTAATATTATAGCATCTTTTGGAATTAGTAGTGGGAAGTCATTTCACCTCCCCCTTCCCTCCCTCTCCCCCCCTTTTTTTTTTTTTTTTTCTTCTTCCCCCCTCCTCCTTCCTTTCCTCCCCCTCTTTCCTTTTCTTGTACTATATGCTATTCATCTGTTGAGTTGCTCTATTTCTCGCTTGATATTCATTAATAACTCGACAATCTATGTTTTTCTCATACACTATTGTTTTTCTTTTTGACTGTTCATGGACCGTTGTGTAATAAAACAAAAATATGTGAGGTTTGTTTAGCCTTGGTACCCTTCGTATGACATACTAGTGTTGTTCTTATTCATTTGATGTTAGTGGTCACTGATTAATATGCTGTAATCATGCTTCTGTATGACACTACGTCTTGCTGTTATGTAGCAGTTTTATCTGCATATTTATATGTATGTCTTTTTTTTTCCCTGCAAAACCTCAATAAAAATTATTTTAAAAAAAAATTAAAAAAAATTAGGTGTTAGAAAAGATTCTTCAATCAAGAGTTTATTATTTTTAAAGTAGTACAAGATTGTGATGCTTTGTTCTAGGGTGTAGCCGTAGTCCCTATCAGTCTCTTCAGTAGAGCAGTGGTGGATTTAGAGCAATGGGAACTTGTGGGACATAATTCTCACTGCGCCTCCCATATATTTAGGCTGCCCTAATCCTGATAGCCTAAGTAAGATTACTCAGGCTTTATCCTTTTTCCACAGGACTATGTGAGGGAGAGGACCTCTCAATCCTGGTGAGCTGCCCTGCTGTCGGGCAGATTTTAAAGGTAAGTGCTGACTTTTTATTCTGGGTCTGGGAAAAGGATCTCAGAGGAAGTGGAGCACTTTATTTACCTGGGACATAACTCCTATATATAAAAGGAGGGGATCCTGTGACAGCACGTTGTAAGCAGGCACTGGGGCTGAGGAGACTAGAAGGTGGGGGTTTTTTTATCTCTGGGGGCTTTAATCACTAGGGCTGAGAAAAATAAAAAGGACTCAGTAGGAGGTGATTGTTTTGGTCACATATATGGGCTAAGTTGCTATCTAACAAGTGGTAGCACAATTTGCCCCCAGGTTTGCAATAAGGTTCAGTTAGCTCCCAGTGGCTTATCTCTAAATATAATAATGGCGACCGGGAGATTGATTGTTGTAACGCCCACGATGGGCGGAGCTACATTTGACGCCGATTTGGGCTGTGCAGTCTTCTATCTCTAAGTACAATAAAACGGCGACCGGGAGATTGATTGTTGTCACGCCCATGAGTGGCAGAGCTATGTTTGGTGCTGATTTGGGCTGCACACTCTCTACATCAATTCCAATTTTGGAAGGAAGAGTCACTGTTTAGTCAATGCAGGAATGAAGTCTGGGTTGCTATTCTATCTGTTCGTGGTTCCCTAGAAGGAGGGGACCTTCAGACCTATTTTAGAATCCACACAGGGTTCTCAGAGTGCCGTATATCAAGATGGAAACTATTGTTCCATTCTTCCTTTGGTCCAAGAGAGCCAATTATGACTTTGAGGGATTTGAAGGATGCACACTTGCATGTTCCCATCCACAAGGACTATCTCAAATTTCTAAGGTTTGCCTTTTCAGACAAACATTTCAACTCATGACTATTTCCAGCCTGGTCACAGTTCTCTGAATTTTTTCAAGGGTTCCGGGATCTCTGCTGGCGGTGCTCCGATTGCAGAGCACTGCAGTGGCACCTTTTCTGGATGACATTCTGGTTCAGGCGCCTTCCTTAGTTTTATTAAACAGGATTACGCAAAACGATTTTTCCTGTGGTCTCCCGGATGGAAGGTGAAATTGGTAAAGAGTTCCTTAGTGTCAAATACAAGGATAGTTTTCTTGGAGAGCTATATTAGTCTCTTCATCAATGATGCTGACAGTTGTCAGGGATTCAAGAATTTCGATTCTTGCCTAGCACTTCAGTCCCATCAAGTGGCTCAGTGCATAGAGGTAATTGGGCTGATGATAGCAGCAATGGACATCCTTCCAGTTGCCACCTCAGTTCTCAGCAGTTAAGAATACTTTGGGGGGTTGTCTCAGGATCTTTGCTCCCAGGGAACCTGCTTTCACAGTTCTTCTGGGTGTATGTGACAACAGATGCCAGTCTTTTGGGCTGGGGAACTGTTTGGGACCCTCTAAGAGCATGGAACATGGACTCGGGTGGAGTCTGTTCTTCCCATAAACGTTTTGAAATTGAGAGTAATTTTCAATCTTCTCCTAGCCTGGCCTAAGTTAGCTTCGGCTGGGTTTATCAGGTTTTAGTTAGATCTTCTATCGTTGGGGGCTAGGAGTTTTCTTGGCCATGACAGAAGAAGCCAAGATGGTTCAAGTGGGCTGAGACCCACAATTACTGTCTGACAACGACCCACATTTCAGAAGGGACTTCTGAGAGGCGGTCTTCGTAAGTAGGCAGAATTTTTTTATTTTATTTTTTTTAACTTTTTTTATTGAGTTATTCAGAATGACAACCAAGATACATGTAACATTGTTTGCGATACATAGAATATGAATTACAGTTGCAGTAACTTAAAAGAGAAATATAAGTGTCCGTTGCCATTTCAAACAATAGAAGGAATAATTAGGGGATCTGTTAACATTTGCCATATTAGACATTATAAATCGTTGTTCCCCAAAGGGCGTTACAATTTTTTAATTTTTATATATGCGATATAAGTATATGTGCACAAGTAGAAAAATCTCTTCCCAAAGAAAAGGAGGGTAGATACTGTCACAAAGGTTGAAAGAGAAGAAGAGGTGAGAGAAGAAAGAAGAAGAGACAAGAAAGAAGAAGAAGAGACAAACAAACAAACAAAAAAGGGGGGGATGGGTGGGTGGTGGGAGGAAAAGGCGGGGGGTACCAGGGGATTGACGGTGTAGTAGAGGCACCTGATGACATTAAAAAAAAGGATAAGGATTCAGATTGTGTTATACCAAATTGCTTTCATCATCTCATATGTTTCTAATCTACAAGTTTTTAGGTAATGGTATCTCTCCAAGGACAGAAGATCAGAGACCGTTGTCCTCCATTCATCTATTGTGTGAATTGTTTGAGTTTTCCAATATTTCGGAATTAGTTTTTTAGCGGCCGTAAGCATAATCAGTAGCAAAGGCTGTTTGCCTAGGCCTGACATTTTGGGTAGGGAAAGAAACAAGATAGACTTCGGATTAGGGGGGATTTGAATTGAGACTATCCCTGATATAGCTGCGAAGTAGGCAAAATTTTTACCCAGGGGTACGGGTTGAGGTCAAAGATACCTCAGGCTGTTCTAATAGACGCTTTGGCGTTACCTTGGAATTTCAGTCTTACATACTTAATTCAACCGTTTGATTCGGCGTCTGTGATTCTCTTTTCAGCGGCGTGGCCCGCAGGATTGGTATGCAATCCTGGTGGACATGTCACATCTTCCACCTGGGAGTCTCCATGAAGAAAGGACCTTCTACTTCATGGACCCTTGTCTTATCCAAAAATAGTTTCTCTGAAGCTGACTACTGGAAGATGGAAGCTTTATTTTATCCAAGCATGGATTAGGAATTGGTCATTGAGAAAATGATTCAATCTTGTAAGCCTGTGTCTAGGAATTTTTTACCCATATAACATGGCGTAAATATTTATACTGGTGTGAATCCAAGGGATACTCTTAAATGGAGTAGGGTTCATATTCCTAGAACTTTCTCCAGGAAATAGCTGCCTAGTCTATTTTGTTACAGGTTTGTCTGGCATCCCAGACGTACATTCATTTGGTCAGGCCTTGGCCAGGAGCAGGTCTGTGTTCAAATCAGTTACTCCACCTTGGAGTCCTAATTTAGATCTTGAGGTTTTTCAGAGGGCTCTGTTTGAGCCGCTGCATTCCTTAGATATTTTCTCTGCCTGTAGAGTGTCAGAGCTCTCGGCTTTACAGTATGAGTCTCCTTTCCTTATGGTTTTTTTTTCGGAGAAGGTGGATTACGTTCTAATTTAGGTTTTCTCCCTAAAGTGGTTCAGATGGGAACACTAATCAGAAGATTGTTGTTCTTTACTTTTATCCTTATACTTCGTTTTATAAGGAACGGCTTCTACACAATTTGGACATGGTATGTGCACTATGATTTCTTGTACAGGCGACTAAGGATATTTGTCAGTCTCCTGTTTAACGGAAAGAGACAGAAGGCTAAGGCTACTTCTTTTACTTTATGGCTGAAGAGTATCATTTGCTTTGCTTATGAGATTGTTGGTCAGCAGTCTCCTGAGAGAGTTATGGCTTTATCTATGAGGGTTGTTCCCTCTTCTTGGACATTCAATTTGAAGCCTTATGGAGCAGATTTGCAAATCTGCTACCTGGTCCTCTCTTCACATTTTTTCAGATTTTAAATTTAACTCTTTTGCCTTGGCTGAGGTCTCTTTTGGGGAAGGGTTTTTATCATGCAGTGGTGCCTTCCGTTTAGGTGTCCTGTCTTGGCCCTCCCTTATCATCTGTGTAATCTAGCTTGGGTATTGATTCCCAACAGTAATTAAGATGATCCGTGGACTCATCGTGTCATTAAAAAGAAAAGAAAATTTATGCTTACCTGATAAATTTATTTGTTTTTTGACACGATGAGTCCACGGCCCACCCTGTTTTTGATAAGACAGGTTGTTGGTTATTATAAACTTCAGACACCTCTGCAACTTGTTTTTTCCTTTCTCTCCTTTACTTCGGTCGAATGACTGGGAAGGGAGGAGATATTTAACAGCTTTGCTCTGGTGCTCTTTGCCGCCTCCTGCTGGGCAGGAGTAATATTCCCAACAGTAATTAAGATGATCCGTGGACTCATTGTGTCAAAAAATAAATACATTTATCAGGTAAGCATACATTTTATTTTTTCATTATTCAAATACAGCATGTGATTTTAAACAGCTTTCCAATTTACTTATTTTATCTAATTTGCTTCATTGTCTTTGAATCTTTTTTTAAAGGAGCAGCTATGCACTATTGGGAGTTATCTGAAGATATCTGTTGAACCAATGAAAATAGGCAATTTTGTGCATCAACCAAGCAGCAGGTTACTCTCAGTAATGCATTGTTGCTCCTGAGCCTACCTAGATATGCTTTTTAACTAAGGATACGAATAGACTAAAGCAATTTAGATAATAGAAGCAAATTGGAAAGTTGTTTAAAATCACATGTTGTGTATAAATCATAAAAGAAAAATGTTGGTTTTCATGTCCCTTTAATGATAAGAAGAAAATATCAAAGCATATGAGATGTATATTTATATAATCTGCACATATGTAAAAATGTGTTAGTGTTGTCTAAATGTAGCCAACAACTGTCAAGCACTACCCAGGGGCAGAATACAAAATGGCCATGACCCTAAGATTACATTAAGATATCAAGAATCAAAGGAATATCTTTAAATACTCATAAATTTAAATTTGTATTGCTCTGCGGCTCAGAGATGTTTGGCGCATACACAATCCGGATACTCGTAGTTATACGCTTGAATCCAAAACATCTCTGAGCCGCAGAGCACTGCAAAATTCCTTAAAGAATTTCGCCTCTTTAGCGTAGTAAGCTGCCTGCTTCAGGCAAAAACGATCCATCTCAGGATACAATGTCATGTTAAAGTCACCTGCCACTATCAAGTTTTGTCCTAGATAATTGGCTGGTTCTTTTTTAGCCCATTCCAGAACTCTGCGTCAAAGATGTTCAGCCCATACACATTGCAAAAAGATTTTTTATTTTTTTGTTAATTTCAGTTTGCAGGATTATATACCTACTAGATGGATCTAGTTCTTGTTTTACAATATTAAACTCAATTTGTTTATTAAAAAGGATAGCAACTCCACATTTACGTTTCATGGAAGGGGTGGCTATAACCTTTGTAAGCCAGTTTGTTTTTAATTTGGGTATTTCAGACTCCTTTAAATGTAGCTCCTGTAAAAAAAAAAAAAACACATCAGGATTTTTTTTTCTTTAGTAATCTGAAAATATTTTTATGCTTTATAGGCGATGTTATCCCACCCACATTACACGAAATTAAATTAAGTGATAGATTCATAATATTGTTTAAAAATTCTTATCATACTATTAATCATATTTCTCCATTCTCCAAAAGAAGAGAGGCGGAGGGGGTGGGGAAATAAGGGAGAGACAGAGAGAAAGAAAAAAAATACTTTGACAACCACGTCTATTCCTTATAAGTACCTAAAACAACTTGCTAACAAATCAGAAATTTAGCTTGCTATACTAATATTATTATTTTCCATAAAAGCTTTGACTTCAGTGCTGGTCTTAAGAACTATAGTTCCATTGTTGTCATCTACCATAATTTGGGCAGGGTATCTTATACCTGCCTTATATCCTGTTTTAATAATGGCAGTACAAAATGGTGCCATCTCCCTCCTTTTTATCGAGGCCGCAGTAGAGAAATCTTGAAATAAATTAATTTGATTGGATCCCATCATTAACGTGTTTACTTTCCTATACTGTCTTAAAATAGTTACTTTTTCTTGAAAATTTAGATATCTTACTAGAACTGTGCAGGGCCTATTATTCCCATCTGAAAAAGTCTTAGCATATCCTCTTCTATGGGCTCTCTTTACTACACATACAGTCTGTAAGCCTAACATCTGCGCTAATATTTCTGCTGTAAATTTTACAAGATCCGTAAATTCACTATTTTCAGAAAGGCCTATTATTCTTATATTATTTCGGCGAGATCTATCCTCTAAAGCCTCTATTTTTGACTGTAATGTTTTAATCTTATCCTCTTGCACCTTAGAAGAAGATTTAAATGATATACACTGGTCTTCCAGTTCTGAGACCCTGGATTCTATCTATGCTATTCTACTAGAAAACTGTCTAAACTCCGTAGTAAGATCTGTTATATCTTTTCTAACAGAGTCAAATTGTGGCAGCAATAACTCTGCTAGCTGTTTATACATTATTTAAGTTTCTAAACTTTGTATAGAAGTAAGTTGTGTTTCTGTATCAGCCTCAACACCTAAATCTAGCCCTATTTTTGCCTTTTTATCTTTCTTTGGTGGCATAGCTGGTGATCTATTCTTAGTATTAGTGACATATTTTTCCATTTAGTGTAGTGCAAAATTAGCTGGATATTATATAGGTAAATCAATTTTACGTAATTTAGTGATTCTATAAGTGCAAAAAAAAAAAAAACACAGTATTTATAAGAACAAAGAAAAAAAAAGTGTGTTAGTGTAGGTATAAAGAGGTCTTCCCCCTCCCCCCACCCTTTTTAAAGGAAAATGTGAGTGAAAAAGCTTAATCTGAATGTATCAGTTTACTCAGGTACTGGTCGTGCGGTGCATAATATGCAAAACCCAAGAAAGGAAAAGTATTTCACATTGATCTAACAGTGTTAATGTAACACTACCATAATCCACAATGCTAAATATGTTACTTTATACCTTTTACTACTCCTATAAAGTTATAATCCTGAAATAGAGAACTTAGCCACGTACTAATTCAACCAGTTGTATTTACTACTAACAATGTATCAGGTAATAAGGAGCTAAATAATAGGCTTATTGTGAATTATACCAATTACCAAACATTTTCACCAATTTTCTCTAGATAGAGCAAATACAGAAAATCATAAGCTCTTATAATATTCTAATTTAAAACTTATATAGCAAAATATTTATCAAGTTTGCAATATTTGACCAGCAAAAATTATTTAGGCCCATAAAAATCATTACACAGTCCAGAATGAACAATATCCAATGAGCCCAGCAAAGGCTAATCACTTGAGAAAGGTGTATCCAGTTCTCTTTATTTAAAAAGGAGAGGAGAATATATATTTCTCTTTTTTTCCCTTTCCCTTTTATTTTTACCAGGGAACCAGTTCAGTTCAGTTCACTGAATCATATGCTACATTTTTCCCATGCTTTGCAGGTGGAAAATCCCTTTTCAATCAGCATAGCCCCCATCGCTCAAAGATATTATCTGCAGCAAGTAGGTTGTGCGTCGTTTAAAAAAAAACAAAAAAAATTCAACTTTCTTTTTCAATCACACAGTCATTTTCAAATTTCTTGTGATTATTATGAGCAGGGCATATATCTGTGCTGTAAATGCTGTATAGCTCCTTCTCCCTCTGCTTCCACCAAATGCAGCTTCGCTCTCTCTCACACACCTTTGCATCCACTTCTTGTTAAGGGGTGATTTCAGAGCCTTTGTAAGAGAGTACACGTTTTCCAAGCAGAGACTCCAAGAACCAGTTGCATGACTTCTCTCTACAGCAGCTTACGCCGTCTTCAGTATACACTGTGTACCTCTTTGGCCTGCTTTGTGTGTCTCTCACCCGGTGCTGGAAATACTTCTGCTCCACTTCACCTTTTCTTAGATATCTGGAATATGTGTTTTCCCAGTGTAGGGACCGCTACCTCCTCTGCACTATACGCTGTGTGTCCTGTCTCATGAGATCTGCGTTGATCAGCGTTTCCACGGTGGTTGCGGCCTCGGCAAACAAGACCCTCAATAGCCAGCTGTGGCCTCCGATCCGCACTTCAGCAGCAGCATTCTCTCCAGGCTGGGCTAGCCTTTTCCCTGCCAACAAGAGTAGTATGCGTATGGGTGGTGTTAAGGTACTCTTTCTCACCAAACACAGAGCGTGTGTTTGTGAACGTCATGCTCCTCCTACCGGAAGCCCTCGGGTATGGAGAATATTAACTTATATGAAGATTAAGTCACAGCATTTCTTCCACATGTCTGTAAGTAAATTTCTTTGTCCCCATATGTTAGCTGTAACATGAGTCCAGACACCTATGTGTATTGAAACTCAGCAGGTACCAATTTTCATTGAAGTGTGAATGGTCACTTTTCCTGAATGTTTTCCTCTGATTCAGACTTCTAGGCTCTCTTCTTCTTACAAGGGGGTTTAGTGATCTGATAGGAAATCTTATTACACATTTCCAGGCAGTGCTCAAAAGGTCCTTTGAAGTGATCTTTTTAAGATAACTTTGAAACCAATTCCTTTGTTCTTTCCTGTGTGACCAAGAAAAAGGGGGGTTAGTCTGTTGTGGCCATAGCCCACTCAACTCATGTCAGGGAAGATATTAGCTGACATGAAATATTAAATTCTGATACATTTGTGGTTTATTTAATGCTACTTCACAGGTACCCTGACAGTTTCTTTTGCTCATGCTCAGAAGTGGCAGAATGCAAATTAACTTCAAAATATTTCTGCTCCCTTATCTCCCTGAGGACAGTGGCTACAATGAGAAATGTTAAGTGCTCATTTTACAAGAAAACAAGTAACTTGGTTGCTGTCATTTACACAATCTCTTTTATGTTTACTTTGCTTTAACAGGAACACTGTTTAATATCCCTTTAAAAGCCTTCCATAGGTCCAAGGGTTATTAGTCACATTAATACCATGTTTTAATTTTAATCCGTGATCATTGTATCTAATTTTGTTTTTTTTAAATTGATGAGTTAATTTTTATTTGTATCTTTAGTTTATCATCCCAATCCTCTTATCTATCTTCCTTTGAATATTACCTTTGCCTTCCTTGTATGTTTTATTCCCTCTGTAGATTTATTCAACAGTATACCCATTTCCTAAATTACTAGGTTTACTAAATCCAGTAAACATTTATTGAGGTTTTGACACCACAGTATTTATCAGTTCCCAAAAGAAGTAGATTTCAGATTAATAACATACACACTATATGTCTCTTCAATCTACTTTGAAAATACTTTATATTATAACTGGGTGATAAGCCTGCCCAGAGGGCAGTCTATTTTTAAAAAAACTACAAACCCCAAAGCTAAAATTACAGAAAAAAATAAACAAAGCTATCCAAAATAAAACATTTAAACCTAAACTAATATCCCAATAAAAATAAAAATCCCCCAAAAAATAAAAACACCCCCTAATCTATCAATAAACTACCAATAGCCCTTAAAAGGGCCTTTTGTAGGGCATTTCCCTAGAGAAATAAGCTCTTTTACATACAAAAATTACAAAGTACCCTGTAACAGTTGTCAGGGTACAGGTGAATGACATACCTATATATATATAAACTTCAAAAGAAAGCATTTGCTCCCTAGCTGGAAATACAAACTTCAAAACATTTTTTTTCCACTTCACCACTTGATGAGATTAGATCTTTTTCAAACAAAGATACACATTATCCCTACATCAGGATATTGCTACCTGTGGTGAGAGGGACACTGAGTCTGTAATCAGCAGTGAAAAGCTGGTCAAAATCCCAAGGAAATGGTAATTAGCACAGGCTTGTTAATTGCCCCTGAACATCAAATACACGTCTGTATTACTAGCTACACAGAAAATATATTATTGTAACTTTAAAATTCATTGAAAGTACAACTTGTATAATATTAAATATGAACACATGAATATGGATATTTAGAGACCTAAAAAGGCAATGATTAATAGTAACATTTTAGATGAATGCTGCAAATGGATATATACATGTTTGACAATTTTTCTTTCTATTTTACAGGAAGGCAGAATGTCCTTAGTCATAAAAACAGACGTGGATATTTTCTATTTTAACATAATTAATAACACTATTATTTTTTATTTCAGATCTGCATAGACAAGATTCATGCATTCAGGATTTATTAGAAATATAAAATATATTATATTCATGTTGGGATGCAGTGCAGTACTGAATATGAAATATGCTGTGGTTTTAATATGAATATATATCAGGATTTTAAATGCTATTAATTTTGGAATAGTTAGCAGTATAAATTAATTTGATGTAATATGATATTAAAAAAATATTGATGTTTCATATTAAAATAATCGGAATAAATAATGTGACATAATACAGTACATTTGAACATGTAATTCAGTAATATAAAGAAATTATAGCATTTTTAAATACACATTTTAAAGAAATGTGTTTACTGTCTAGGAATGAATCTGTTTGTTTGTCATGTTGCCCCCGATGGCCAAAACCCGGTGTTGCGATGCAAGATGTACAGCCAAAAGACAATTGGTTGTTAACAAAGATGCATTTTTCCCTAGCAACCTATATTCCAGGTTGTCCAATCAGAAGGGACAAGGATCCATAAGGGCCTATCCAATTCATCAGTGATGGTACAAAACAAAAAGGGGTGGGGTAATATCACATGATAAAAACCCCTAGCATAGAAAAGGCTGGGGGCTGTCTGTGTGCAAAGACTGTGACTGATAAAAACTTGGCTGTGTTACATACAGTTACAAAAGGCATAATAGCTGCAAAAACTCAATTTTGGTATTCTGAGGCGAATTGGATAAACAAAGAAGTTTTTGGGAGATTGAACTACAATTTGGTTCAAACTGGTGATGTATGGTTGTTCTTATTTTTAATATTTTAAACATAGGTAAACATTTAAAACAAACATTCATTGTTGCTGTAAATAATAGATTAAAGAGAGCACTTTGTATTTCAGCTTATACTCATAGCCTGTGTATTTTAAACTAATCCAAATTTTAAGTTGTTTATCTTTGAAATATATATATATATATATATCTTAGAATTGGTTTTAATTATAAGTAACTAAGAATTTATTTCAGTTTAAATAAATGGACATTTAAAGTAACTGTTTACATTAAGAATATATGTACTTTTAGTGTCCTAATTAGAATTGTATTATAATCAACTGTAGCTATATAGCTGATTGTACTGTTGAATGTTAGTGGATTATATCTTAGTCTCATTGTGATATTTTAAATGCAACTCTGATTTGGGATGCTATTGTGAATAAGATAAATTTTATGAGATTTGCATAGTACATTTTAATAATTCAAATGTGTATAGTATTGATTCATATTCTTGTTCCTACAAATATATTTCAATGTGTTCATAGATATTAACTAATAATAAAGAATACAGGAATTTATATTAATTTTATGGTTTTAGTATATGCATATTGATTGAGGGTTTAGTTTAAAGGATAATTATTAAATATATTGTCTTATAACCCAGCCATATACTGACATATTATTTGGAGGCGCTGCTGAGATATTATTAATATTTATCACATTGATATAATATATTTGTAATAAATAGAAATTATTATAAAAAAAAATAATAAATCATATTTCGAAATTAATATTTTTGAAGGTATAAAATTTTTTATTTTAAATTTAAAATATTGATTTTCATATTACAAGGTTGATATTAATATTTTGAAAATATAATTTTTTGAAAAATTGAAATATTGATTTTCATATTTCAAGATTAATATTAATATCTTGACATATTATTAAAAAATATTTTTAAAAAAATTGATAAAAATATTAATTTTTCATATTTCAAAATTAATAAAAAATATTTTTTTATATTTCAAAATTGATAAAAAATATTAATTTTTCATATTTCAAAATTAATATTAATATTTTTTGAAAATATATATATATATTTTTTTTTTTTCTTCCTCTCTCTTGTTGGTCAAAATTGTATTAGCGTTTTTATCTTATTAAGTACAACACTAAAATAATGATGTCTTCAGCAAAAAGTAATGCTCCCCAAGATCCTCTATCCATGAAATGGTTCAGGCAAAAACTCTCAAATTAGAAGCCATGAACCATCTCATGACTAGACTTGATATTGGGGACGATGTCTCCATGTATATTAAGGGGTGTAAAGCTAAGGCCAAAGATTTAGTTAGAGATATGTGGTTTGAAGATGGTGAATTATACCAAAATTTACTGCAACTTAATAAATGCACGGAATTTAGGGGGCGTGATGAATTAATTTTCAAAACTTGGCCGATCCTAATGTATTTGAGCTGTGAGATGTCTAACCAAATGGCAGGACAAGACAGACAATTAGGACGGCTAAGGGATGAAAATGATTCATTACGAGAATTTGAAGAAGCCTTTATTCACGGAAAGGTAGAGGTTCTAGAAGCTAATAAAAAGGTTTCTGACTTAAATAAATATAATCAGAAATTAGTGGCTGAATTTAAAGCTTTAGAAGAAGAATATGAAAAATGCCAAAATGAAAATAAAACTTTAAAAGCTAGATATCGTGAGGCTGAAAAAGGATATGAACAAGAAATAAATACATTAAAGAGACAAATCAGCAGTAATAAGGAACCTTTAAGTAATAACACTAAGGCTGAAATGTTTAACTCACTTAAGGACTGGGTCAGAAATGAGTTTCCAGATACCAGGCGGGAGGATAGACAAAAGTACCCAAATTATAGCCCTAGGCAATTACCTAACTCTGGAGGACAAGATGATTATTACGCCTCAGAGGAAGAGGGCAGTTACTATAGCGGGTCAGAAAGGGGGGCTAGCTTATCAGACAGCCCATATAAAAATACACAGGTAAGATTTCAGCATAGAAAAGATAGGACAGATGAAAGGCACCCTAACTCAAACAATAAGTTCCCAATGAAATCCAGTAATGTACTAAATAAAGTGTATGACACCCCTACAATAATTAAATTCCTAAAGAATGCAGTACGCCCATTTTCCAAAGGGGGGGCCACTTCCATAATTGAAAACTTAGAGGCCTTTGAAAATGCTTTATCTATAATGAATGTTACAAGTGAGCAGTTAAAAATTGAATTTCTACCCTGGGTATTTGAAGGTAAATATCACAAATTCTTTGCTTCACTAAAGGATATGAATATTCATTCCTGGGATGAGACAAAGCGACAGTGCAGAAAGGAATTCGGGCAACATCGCACTAAAACTGCAGTGAAAATAGCTGTATATGGTTTAAAATGTAGTGCAACTCAAAGCCCCATAGAATTCCTTTCTATACTGAAAAGTGCATACAGTATGGCTGAAGATAATCCCATATTTGAATGCTCAGAATTTGTGAATTTATTTTTTGAAGCACTGCCCGCACCCATCAAAATTAATTTAGCTAGAGATTTTGATGAGAACTGCTCATTGGAATGGCTGATCAAAGAGAGTACAAAGTTATACTCTATTCAGCAGTCCGGTGAACGGGGGATAAAAGGGAGATAAAGCCCAATCCTAAAGTAGTGGCCGAAAATAGGGTGTCACCTAGCCCCCTCAATTTGGAGTCTAAAAAGAAAACCTATGCAGAGGTAGCCCGTGGAAACGGGCAATCTCCACAGAAGTTTAACTCTACCCCTCCCCCAACACGGGCTGAGGCGCAGAGAGACTATACCCAAAGAGATGAACACCCACAAAATAATTGGTATCCCCACAAGGGTAGACAATAAGTGGCGAAGATATTATCAGGGTAACCAGACACCCCAAGTAAATAATGCTCCCTAAAATACTAACGCTGAACAAGTTGAACCCCAGGGGCAACCACGCCAGGATAGAAACAGCGGCCCTGATTCTGAGGGGACCCAAGGGCCCAGGAATCACTACTATGGGGCATCAAGGGATAGGCCCAGGGGTAGAGGTAACTTGAACAATCAAGTAGACCAGCTTAGTACCCAGCTAATTCGGTTGAGCGAACAAGTCGCTAATATGAGTCAAGCATTTACGGCTCAGCAACCTAACAATCCTTTTTTTAGGGATACAGCCAGTGGCCAGCGGTGGGCAGTCATATATAATGCAATATCACCTTAAAGGGAGGGGAGAGATATACAAGATAAAATGATAAATGTCAATAGTCAATAATGGTACTAATCATATTCTCTCCCCACAGACCAGAAACAGACAATTTAGCTGTGATGACGAGCAACCTCGGCCAGAAAGCATTAACAAATCCCTTCCTTTGCAGCGTTCTCTTAACCTTGTTTCCACAGATGCAGTACACAAGAACCCAGTCGATCCTATTATAGAGGAAACCGGTAAGAGTGAAGTCTCTTCTGCATCAGGTAATGCGGCAGATTCAGGTAACACGTGGCAAAGCCCACAAGTGTGCAATCATGCCAATTTTATGTGTGAAATGGTAGAAACTGCAGGGAGATATTATGTATTAGCTGAGCTGCAAGATTCCGTCTCCAACCCTATCATGAGATTAATTGATACTGGTCTCAGGCAACTATTTTATCCCACAAGTACTACACACAGCTAAATGAGCTAACACCCCACAAACCTAAAATAAAATAATTTGATGGTTCACTAATAGGTGTTGGGGGCAACTCTCTAAAAGTCTATGGTACTGCATGGTTAAAATTTAAACTGGGCTGTTATGCAGATCAAGGGATGCTTGGTGGAGCTTCTCTCAAGCGGCAATCAGGTCGGTGGGACCGGCCTCCTAATACATCTTGATAACAGTCCCAGCACTCGGAGCCACAGTGGCCAGACTGCGACTGGATCGGAAAAGAGTTGTCCTGTATACGGACCTAAGAAGGTACACTATGCTGGCCTATTGTACCAGACAGACTTGATGACCCTAGCCCACGCAACCCCGAATAGTCTGAACCGCTATAATCTGCAGCAGAATAGACTGACTTTGCTCAAGCCCTGGGTGTTGTCTTGTGTCTCACGGCATCCAGACCGCTTCTCAGCTTCTGGAGTGGGTTGACTGTTCCATTTGCGGTGGCATATTGGAACTTTATGGCACTGAAGACACATCTGTTATTGTTCTATCCTCATGCTGAGGAATGTTTGTCAGGCCAGCTCCAACCATGTCATTTAGACAAGCCCTATACTATCATTGTGGCTTAGTTTGCAATACGTTTAAAATCCTTTATTTGTGCCTCAGTTTATACCCTCCTAGTGCTATCTGTGCATATACTAGTTTTGCTTTCTGATACAAATTTTTTCTCTTTTTAAATTACCTTTACAATACATCAGTTATTATAACACACTGTTTACACGGATATCCAAGCATCTATTTAATAATAGTCTATTTCAGTCACACACCTCACCCTGCATAATTGTGGTTATACATATTTACACTCATTCAGGTCCAAAAGCCTATTAACCCTTCCCATGCACTTCTACCACACCATAATACTCCTATCTTTTGCGCTCATGTATCTACAATGCGCATAAAAAAAACTATCTTCCTGAGAGGTATAGGTGTGTATATGTTTATTTTATTCACCACAAGGCACGTAGTAAGCTCGCAATCTCACTCCCTTTCATTATAGGGGTAGTTAGCTTACCACACACTAATACCAGGATCCACATGGATAACGCATATTTGTATATCTGATTTTTACTAGAGCTCCCATATACTCTCAACTCTCTGACTAATCTATGTATTTACATTAAAATTCGCTTTAAAGCATATAGTTTTGCGCTCTCCCACTATCCATATTATAGCTGCTGCGCTACCACATAAAATTAGTTACTAACCTTGCATTTGTCATAATAAAAGGGCACATAAGTACACCAGAGTAACCTTCTGAGCCATAATCTCCACTTTTCCTCTAAAACTATAATAAGGCCCAAGATATTTCTACACCTGGACTCAGTACTGACTATCATACTCCCTGTAAGTCACACACACTGCATCTAGGACATATCCTCCTTCCCCCTCCCACATCTTTACTTTAAGTACGACTCTCGCCCGTTACACCCTTGTCCCTAATGTCTTACATAATCATTATACTTGCTATTTAACTATACACTTATAAATTGGTCTTAAGAAGCTACCATCTGATGCAACATTATTAATAAAACTGGTCCAAGAGTGACCAGGACAGTAGCTACTTCACATCTCTGTTCTAAAAGAAAATGAAATCTCATTTAAGTTTACCTAGCTTATCTCAATTTCTGTTGTTATTCATTTATGAGGTAGTCACCTGTTAATAATAAGAATGGTTAACCGTATGCCTTCCTTAACAAGGCAGACAGTCTGTTTTACCTCATCACTAACTAATTGTAACAGAGACTTTTGTAGCTGCTAAGATATTATTTTCCGAAAAGTTAATCTATATTCACATATTCTGCAAGAGATGAACCTGATATTTTTCTATATGTTGTATTATATATGACTCTTTAGCTCTATTTATTTATTTTATGGCTTAAGTAACAAATCCTCACCAATCTCTCCCTGGCCCAAAAGCGACCACTCCAAATGCTAACCCCCCTCTAATTATAAGCTTAGTAAGACCCAAGGGAATTGCAATTATTTTAGGAGGACTTAATTGCAGATAATATTTGGGGGGGGGGGGAAGTGCAAGAAATCATCTGGTTATAACTCATTAACCCTACGTTTATGCTTAAATGGTTATCTATTAGTAACTTACCACGCCCCCCCTCCCCTCCCCCATTCTTATTTCGAGCGGCTTTTGCCCCGCTGCTTACACCCCCCCATAACCACTACTAAGGTCCAAAAGCGGCCTCACAAATGCCAATTTCCCTCCTCACCTTTCATTGGAATTCTCAGGTCCAAAAGTGACCCCTCCTTCGAGTAAAACAGGGAACCCTAACTAATATATAAAAATGAGGTTTCATTCTTAGACATTTGTACTTTTCAATCATCATTACATACCACCATTTATTATATGAATGAATAGTCTAATATTGACTTGTGATATGTAATGCTTATTTCTGAAGTTCAAACATGATCACATATGTTATTTTAGCTTCACCATCAAATCTGTTTCCCTCATTAACTATCTAAGTGCTTTAGCGAGTATCTAAAGGGTTTCATGACCAGTTTAAAAAGAGCATCAAACTTCTTATCCTTGATATTGTCTGGACTATTACTCTCTTGCTCAATAGATATTTGTTTGTAACGGGCATGCTGCGCTTCTAAACGTGGCAGGTCTATTTACATTGTTTTTGAACGGAAAGGTAATACTGTATCTGTACTTCGATGTCTGTTAAGTTTTTATTGTTCTCGTCTCTAATAATCTCAATAAAAATAAAAATAAAAAAAAATTAAACTGGGGAACAGGGTCATAAGACACCCTGTCATTATAGTGGATCTGCCAACTGATCGTTTAATTATTGGTAGTGATCTCCTGAAGCGATTAAGCACCATAATTGATTGCATAAATAATGTAATTTGGTCACAAGTAAAACGGCCAATAAATTATGAGCAATCCGGTATATCTCGCACCCAACATAACTGTCACGTGGTGGAAGAGAAACCAGATGCTGTGGAAATGATGGTAATACTTTTAAAATTTCGCCTGGAAAGATGGCGAATATTTCCTTAGACGGCGATGTATTAACCATATCTCTCCACAAGGGGGATCATAAAATCCCTAAGGGGGGGGGCCACGCTCATACCTCACAAGAATTGAGAGAGTTAAAGAGGATCTATTTATCCCTATACAAGTGCATGACCTTGGGAAAACCAAATATGCCAAATTGAGCTTAAAACAGGAAGCTAGCTATATAAGCGAAGGCTTGTTAGAGCAGATAGCTGAACCTAAAGTGATTAAATATCTTTCTCCCCAAGACCACTGTGTCCACAGCCTGGATGACAGGTTCGAAAGCTATAATATCACAGCTAAATGTTTATTATCTATTTTTAAAGGTAATAAATTAACAAAGCACCTGTTTTTAGTTTTAAATACTCCCCATAATCAAATGTACATTGGCAATGACATCTTACATAGATATGCCATACAAGTAGATTTGATTAACTCTTGCCTCAGGAGCAGGTTAAAGGGGGACCCTGAAGTATTTCAGGATGAAAGTACAGCCCTGAAATCAAACCAACAATTGCCATATGCTGTAAATATGCAGGTGTCTAACGATATTATAATTCCTGCTGGGGCTGATAAATTTCTTTTACCCTTACAGGTAAAAAGAGGTCAGAAATTAAAAACTTCTGAAACACTAATTTGCCTTTCCCATAGAATACAAAATCTGGGTATAACAATGGCCCATACTCCTTTGGTAAATATTGGAAACTATTCCAATACATGTTATTGTGCATAACATGACCCCCACAGGATATAACATTATCCAAGGGGACTAGCATAGGATATGCGCTGGAATCAAGTTATTACACTTTTGGATTCCAGAATAATGTAAATGGGCTAAAACTCGAAGGATACTTAATTGAATAACATTTAATAAAACAATCCTTTGCCTCTATGCCAGAGGGTCTATTTACTATTCAGTCTATTTATATTTTCAGCTCAGAGGAAGGCATCTGTAAAATTGAAGAAGCCTCTCTAGTATTTGATCAGCCGATCAAACAGCAAGAATACCCCAATACCCAGAGTCATGAGGGCAATGTAAATTATAATCAAGGGGATCTCACCTCTAGATTGGAAGAAGCCTATGAAATAGGACAGCCTGAAATCTTTCCAGGATTTCAGCAAATAGTCGAAGAGCAAATATCTTTAGCTAATGGCTGTTCCAGCGATGATGAACGCCAACAGCTGCGAGAACTCCTGATGGAATACAAGGATATTTTTGCTAAGGATTCTTATGACTGTGGGACTACAGACTTGCACATTGCAAGAATACAAACAGATCCCAATGCGCCACCTGTTTTTGTTAAACAATACAGACTTCCTTTAGCCTCATATGATTCTCTTGCAGAAATAATAAGGAACTTGGAAGAAAGGGTTATTATCCAACAGGTGCACAGCTCTTATAACAATCCCATTCTAGGTGTTCTTAAGTCCAATGGGCAATGGCGTTTGTGTGCTGACTTAAGACAGCTAAACAAACGAGTGTACATGTCTGGCTGGCCTGTGCCATATATTGACCAGTGCCTCGCGCAGATGCAGGGATCCAGAATATTCACTGCCATTGATTGTGCACAGGGATATTGGACCATAAAGGTACATGAGGAGGACCAGTATAAGCTGGCATTCTCCTTACAAAAGGTCCAGTATGCATTTCAGAGACTTCCTTTTGGATACATAAATTCTGGACATGAATTTGCTGTATTCATGCATAAGGCTATGCCTGATACACTGGAAAGGGGGAACTTATCTTATGTTGATGATATTTTAATCAAAAGCACAGACTTTGAAAAACACATTGCAGAGCTTAAACATGTCCTCAGCCAACTTAAAAGGGCAGGGTGTCAAATTATCCCTACAAAAAGCTCAATGGTGCGGACTCGTGTAAACTTCTTGGGACATGAAGTTACTTCTGAAGGGCTAAATCCTCAGAAGAAAAAGGTGGAAGCTATAGTAAATTCTAAAAACCCAACTAACTTAAAGGAATTGAGATCATTCCTGGGTATGACTAATTATTCTTGCAAATTCATTGATAATTATGCAGAATTAGCTAAACCACTACTACTTCTTCTTAAGAAGGATGTTAAATGGCACTGGAGTGAGTCTCAAGAGACAGCCATCAAGGAGATGAAGAGAAAACACACCTTGCTTAGCGTACCCTGAAGGTGGTAAACCTTTCTACTTAGAAACAGGTTACACAGATATAAGCATGAGTGCTGTTTTATATCAAAAGCATGATCATTTAGGCAAAGTCTTTGCTTATGTGAGCAAAACTCTATCCCCAGTAGAAATAAAATTTAGCGATTGCGAAAAAGCCCTCTTATCTACTTTATGAGGCGAGAAAATTATTGTAGAAACGGCCCACCAGCCTTTGCTATACTTGCAAAGTGAGAGAATATGAGATGGGAATTTGTCTAATAGCCGCATAACCGCGTGGACTCTTTCCTTACAAGGCTGGCCTTTAGAAATTCGCTACAAGCAGAATAAAAAGAATCCAGTTGCACAGGGGCTTGCTGAGCTCCACGACTGTACTGCTAAGGATCCTGGGGAAGAATTATCAGAAGATGATTTCCTGGAGGAACAAGAGAAGACAGATGCGCCACATGGCCCAATATTGTTTGATCCAAAGATGTAATTGTTGTGTGTATTAAATGCACTCACATGTGATGTAGCACCTCAAGTGGTGCAATTGGAGCAGTCACCCAGAAGACCGACCTCCTGAGAGTAATAGATAATCTGTGATAAAAATAAGAGACAAGGTGCCTATATGGCCTAGTACTGTTTTATCCCAAGATTAATGCAAATAGATTTTATAGTATGCACTCACATTTGTTGTAGCATCTCCTTTGATGCTAATAGAGCAGGCTGGATCAATACAGTCACCCAACAGACTTAATTGGGGCAATCAGATACTCCAAAAACTCCAGGTGGAATCAGGATACACAATAATGGTCCCAAAAGAGTTCAGGTAATCAACTTACTTTATTAAAATAGTTAAAATCAACTAGCAACGCGTTTTTCAGCCACCAGTGGCTTTTTCATCAGGCCTTAAAGATCATTAAGATCATTAAGATCATTAAGCCTGATGAAACAGCCACTGGTGGCTGAGAAACGTGTTGCTAGTTGATAGAATTGACCTCAAAACCCCCATGATTTGAATACACATCTCAAGACTCAAAATGCAGACAGAATGTCCAAAAAAAAACCTTCAAAAGAAAGCATTTGCTCCAAGCTGGAAATAACAAACTTCAAAAACATTTTTTTTTCCCCTTCACCACTTGATGAGATTAGATCTTTTTGAAACAAAGATACACATGGTGCCTAGATCAGGATGTTGCTACCTGTGGTGAGAGGGACACTGAGTCTGTAATCAGCAGTGAAAAGCTGGTCAAAATCCCAAGGAAATAGTAATTAGCACAGGCTTGTTAATTGCCCCTGAACATCAAATACACGTCTGTATTACTAGCTACACAGATAATATATGATTGTAACTTTAAAATTCATTGAAAGTACAACTTGTATAATATTAAATATGAACACATGAATATGGATATTTAGAGACCTAAAAAGGCAATGATTAATAGTAACATTTTAGACGAATGCTGCAAATGGATATATACATGTTTGACAATTTTTCTTTCTATTTTACAGGAAGGCAGAATGTCCTTAGTCATAAAAACAGACATGTGAATATTTTCTATTTTAACATAACAATTAATAACACTATTATTTTTATTTCAGATCTGCATAGACAAGATTCATGCATTCAGGATTTATTAGAAATATAAAATATATTATAATCATGTTGGGATGCAGTGCAGTACTGAATATGAAATATGCTGAGGTTTTTATTATGAATATATATCAGGATTTTAAATGCTATTCATTTTGGAATAGTTAGCAGTATAAATTACTTTGATGTAATATGATATTAAAAAAAGAATACTAATGTTTCATATTAAAATAATCAGAATAAATAATGTGACATAATACAGTACATTTGAACATGTTATTCTAGTAATATAAAGAAATTATAGCATTTTTAAATACACATTTAAAGAAATGTGTTTAATGTCTAGGAATGAATCTGTTGTTTGTCATGTTGCCCCCGATGGCCAAAACCCGGTGTTGTGATGCAAGAATTACAGCCAAAAGACAATTGGTTGTTAACAAAAGATGCATTTTTCCCTAGCAACCATATATCCAGGTTGTCCAATCAGAAGGGACAAGGATCCGTAAGGGCCTATCCAATTTGTCAGTGATGGTACAAAACAAAAAGGGGTGGAGTATTATCACATGATAAAAACCCCAAGCATAGAAAAGGCTGGGGGCTGTCTGTGAGCAAAGACTGTGACTGATAAAAACTTGGCTGTGTTACATAGTTACAAAGGCATAATAGCTTCTTTTCCACATGCAAAAACTCAATTTTGGTATTCTGAGGCGAATTGGATAAACAAAGAAATTTTTGGGAGATTGAACTACATTTTGTTTCAAACTGGTGATGTATGGGTGTTCTAATTTTTAATATTTTAAACATTTAAAACAAGCATTCATTGTTGCTGTAAATAATAGATAAAGACAAACCCTAATCTATTAAAAAAAAAGCCACCCCAAAAAATAAAAAAGGGGTCGATTTATCAAAGGCTTTCGCCAGCCTTTGAGCCCCTACAGCTGCAAGTTCTCACATGAGAACCTGCACAACGTATTTAACAAGCTGCGGTTATTGAGATCACTGCTTTGCTAACCTCTTCGCCACCTCTTGTTTGGCGAAATTCAAACTCCCCGGTCTTTTACGACCAGGAAGATTAAAAGCTCCTGCTCGCAGGTGATTGGCTGTGCACGGGCAGGGGGCGGGATTGCACTCGAGCGCAAAATAGTGCTCATGTGCAATGCTGAATTCCTCCAGGAGAACTCAGACCACCAGAGGCCTCAGCTTCATAAATCGCCCCCTAAACCCCAAATAGGTACTCACCCTTCCTGAAGTCTGGCGGTGAAGGTCTTCTTCCAGACGGCTCCATCATCTTCTATCTTCATCTAGAGCAAAGGCGGCGCGGAGTGGTCTTCCCCCATGCGTTGATCAGGAGCGGAGCGGCTGTCCTCAGCGGTGGCGATCCTCAGTGGTGTGGAGGCTCCTCTTCATCCGATCTCCGTCGTACAGTAAAAATTGAATAGAAGGTACCGCATTCAATTTGGGGTATCTTGCATTCCTATTGGCTGAAATTTTGAAATCAGAGTACTGTGGTGGTGGGTAAAGCACCTGGACTGTGCACCAATAGCTTCAAACAAAGGACGCCTAGCCGGCCAGTAAGTGGAAATAGGTAGTGGGTTGTTTCGGCCCAGCTATGTGGGCCTTTATCAAGTCTTGATAAAGGCCCACATAGCAGGGCCGAAACGCGTTGACAAGCAGCTGGTAAGCTCTTTTCCAATCTTTTAACACTAGTTTGGACAATATCGCACATGTTATTTTATATTTACAGGACATTATCAGCAATGGAGGACTAAGACCAATAGGATAACCATCACAAGATTTCCACCATCAGATCACCACGACACTTCTCACCACCAGGAAAATAAATATACTATACCACGACACTTCTCACCACCAAGAAACAAGTTTGTGTTTAACTTTTTGTGACTTTGCTCTTGGATTATAACTTTTAGCAGGATTGTGACACTTATATACTTTTGGATATCACTTACCACTCATTTTTTTTTTTTTTATACCATCTGTCATTTATTATTTTTGACACCTCTGTTATTTTTTTGTCATCATCACATATTTTTTTGACACCCATTGTTTATCTGTGGCTCTTTTCACGCATTTTTTCATTTTTTAATTTTTTTAATTTTTTATTGTTGTCAATTTTTTCATCTCACTTTTCCACACTCACACTGTAACACTTGTGGTCCAGCTCCCCTTTGAAGCACACATATGTGTCGAGAGTCTCATTGTAGAACTTAGACCATACTATTCCACCAGTTTTATTTTATTTACTGTAAGCTAGGTGGATCCACCAGTTTATTGTTTTATTGTATCATAATATTTTTTGCATATTGTATCATTTTTATTGCCTATTTTTAAATCTCTGTTTTAGCTAGGTTTGTGACCCATTCCTGTAGTGTCCATTCCTTCCCTAAAGTCCGTTTCACATTTCTCATTGTGTCTTTTTATCCGCCTGTCTTAAATTAATGGTGGGATATAATAGTCTTAATAAACCTTTCCATCTAGTGTTTTGCAAGGCATAAAGCTTCCAGAGGTGTAGTAGTAGATGTGGAGGTTAATGTAGGCCCTATAACTTCTGAAACCCTCAATCTTAATTGGAGGTAGTGGAACCAAGTGTGTGTATCTGAGGGGTCTAGTTCATTATATTGGTGAATATTTATGAATTTCCCATTGATCTAAAGTGTCTGTAAAGTCCTTTGTTTGCCCACTTCTCTTGCATAGTTTTGTCTATTGAAGACTTGTAGGTTTTTAACAGCGTAATTTTGGATTTTGGGATTGTATAGTGAGAACTTAGTCGTGGTTTTATCCCAAATATATATCGTAATGCGTGAAATCAATATAGTTCTTTCCCTGTGGAGGTCTATTGAGTTTGGATGTCCAAAGAAGTTGTGAGATGTCAGTAGTGTGTATAATGTTGGCTTCAAGGTGTACCCATTGGATAGCCCTTTGTTAAATCATACCAGTGTGTTGTCTGAGCTATTCTAGCTGAAAAGTAATACAATACCAGGTTGGTAGTCCTAGTCCTCCTCCTGTTTTATGTATGGTCAATATGTGTTTGCTTATTCTTGCCTTTTTGTGAAGGATTGTCATTTTGACTACTATTAGTCTGCCTAAAAAGGAAATTTTTGTATTTGTCCCACTTCAACATTAGTTGTCCTATTTGTGCAAACATATGGCTAGAGTTACGAGTTTTTGTCAGTATGGCTTGTGGTGCTAACCGAGACTTTTTTTCTCACCGCTCACTTAAGACAACGCTGGTATTACAGGTTTTTCCAACCCCGGCTGTAGCCTCTAAAAAGTGAGCGAAGAGCAAAATTTAGCTCCACATCTCACCTCAATACCCAGCGCTGCTTAAGTCAGCGGTGAGCTGGCTAAACGTGCTCGTGCACGATTTCCCCCTTAGGAACAATGGTGGCTGAGCCGGCTGAAAAAATACTATACACCTGCAAAAAAGCAGCGTTCAGCTCCTAACGCAGCCCCCATTGTTTCCTATGGGAAAGTAAATTTATGTCTACACCTAGCACTTAAACACCCCCTAATCTTACACCTTATTAACCCCTAATCTGCCGCCCCCAACCACCTAAATTATATTTATTAACCCCTACTCTGCCCCCCCAACGTCGCCGCTACTATATTAAATTTACCTTAACCCCTAATCTGCCGCCGCCAACGTCGCCGCCACTATAATAAAGTTATTAACCCCCTAAACCTAAGTCTAACCTAACACCCCAACTTAAATATAATTTAAATACATCTAAATAAAATAACTGCAATTAAATAAATTATTCCTATTTAAACTAAATACTTACCTGTAAAATAAACCCTAAGATAGCTACAATATAACTAATAGTTACATTGTAGCTAGCTTAGGATTTATTTTTATTTTACAGGCAAGTTTGTATTTATTTTAACTAGGTACAATATTTATTAAATAGTTATATAACTATTTAATAACTACCTAACTAAAATAAATACAAATAATAAACCCTAACCTAAGTTACAATTACACCTAACACCACACTATAATTAAATTAATTACCTAAACTAACTACAATTAATTACAATTAAATTAAATAAACTAAAGAACGAAAAAAAACACTAAATTACAAAAAATAATAAAATAATTACAAGAATTTGAAACTAATTACTCTAATCCCCCTAAATAAAATAAAAAAGCCCCCCAAAATACAAAAAAAATCCCTACCCTATACTAAATTACAAATAGCCCTTAAAAAGGGCCTTTTGCGGGGCATTGCCCCAATGTAATCAGCTCTTTTACCTGTAAATAGAATGCCAATAGAATGCAAGCTCAATCCTATTGGCTGATTGCATCAGCCAATAGGATTTTTCCTACCTTAATTCCGATTGGCTGATAGAATCCTATCAGCCAATCGGAATTCAAGGGACGCCATCTTGGATGACATAATTTAAATGAATCGCCATTTTGTTGGGTAGTCGTCGGTCTGGATGGATGGATGCTCCGCGACGGCTGGCTTCAAGATGGACCCGCTCCTCTCCTAGAAGATGCCGACTGGATGAAGACTTCTGCTCTCTGGAGGTCCTCTTCTGCCCGGATCGGATGAAGACTTCTGCCCCTCTGGAGGACCACTTGTGCCCGGCTGGGTGAAGACGGCTCAAGGTAGGGTGATCTTCAGGGGGTTAGTGTTAGGTTTTAATTAAGGAGGATTGGGTGGGGTTTTAGAGTAGGGTTGGGTGTGTGGGTGGGTGGGTTTTAATGTTGGGGGTATTGTATTATTTTTTTACAGGTAAAAGAGCTGATTACTTGGGGGCAATGCCTCACAAAAGGCCCTTTTAAGGGCTATTTGTAATTTAGTATAGGGTAGGGATTTTATTTATTTTTATAAACTTCATTTGTGCAGTGTCCATTACTTCCTGTCACAGCCCTACAAGGAGTAGGGGGCCTCTACAGGAAGGCATTATCTTGGCACCCCTGATGTTTCAGAACTATATTTCCCATGATGCTCAAGTGGACTGCAGAGTGCCTAAGCATTATGGGAAATGCAGTTTGAAAACATCTGGGGTGCCAAGGTTAGCCATCATTGTCAAGTAACCTGAGCTGGTTTAGTATTAAGTGAATACTAGCTAAACAGGGAGTCAGATTTGCCCATGCTCAAAACAGGCAAGAATGCAACCTAATATTGCCAAGATGTCTGCTCCTTACCTAGCTGCAGGCAGCGGCTACACTGATAATCTCTAAGTGCTCATTAAGTTGCTTCCTATTTTTGTACACAATTTGTTTCTTTTTGTGTTTACTTTGATACAACATATTTGTTTTTCTAAAGGAGCACTGTTGTTATATTAAGTCATACTGTGATGAAATTAAGTCTGTGTGAAGTTTCTGCATCTTTAATATGCTGTTGACATCTAGTGGTCGAAAAACACTGCTGTAGCCTATCACTGAGGAATACTATTATTTTAAAAATATTATTATCAGTTATTTGTAGAGTTCCAACAGTTTCTGCTGCACTAAATAGAAAACACATATTAAAAAAATACTAAAATGCCCTCACACATAATCCGAGTATAGTATATATAAATTAATTTTCTGGCAATGTATTTACAAAAACAAACAAACAATATTTCAACCTATTGGGGGCAAACAACTAAGGACATTGATCCCTTATTATTCATATCTTCTACTTTTAAAGACATAAATTCATTGTAACTTTGATATAACCTTCAAGCAGGGGTGGACTGAAGCCAACCAGGGTCCAGAGGGCAACAATTAGAAACTGTTCCCCAACCCTGCCCCTCTGTACCTTGCCTTATATGCCCTTCACCCACATCTCCACTACTGTCCCACAACAAAGTTTAAAAAAAAAACTATATCAAAAAGCATCTAAAAAGGTGCATGACTGAAAATAAACAAACAAAGGTAATTTCTGTGTTAAACATTTATAAACATGTTATTACTTTTTAAAGCAATAATTAAGCATGATATAAATCCAGAGGCACCATATCCAAATATACAAAATATTTTGAAAAAAAACTGCATATAACTCTTAAAATACCCCATATATTACCTTTATTAAACATATACCCTACAGCTCCAAGATAAACATCCAAAGAGGTAAATCATTGTAAATAAATATCTAAACTGGGACGACATGTTACATCTACCAAAAAGAAACAGCTGAAAATATTTGTTACCTAGCAATACAGGGGCAAAATTGCATGCTACCCCCAATCAAACCTCCAAAGTATCTTGCTAGCCACTCGTGTAAAAATGCCAACCAAAACAAACATTCAGGGAGGAAGAGCAGAACAACAATCAAACACAGAAAGTGTCTAGATTAAGTATATAACGGATATATTGCACCATACCTAACCATTAAAATTAATGTTCTTCCTATATTTCTATAGAATAATTGTATCTAGCAGGTAAATACCGTATTTATTATATCTTACCTTTGAGTCTCCTCAATAAAATATCCTTGTTAAGACACTTACCAGTACCTACCTAGCACTTGGCAGCCTAAGCCCTGCAGGCTGTGCATGACTCCAGTCCCCAAGTAGCTCAGCACAAACTTGCTAAACTTCTTCCCTCACTGGATAAGGAGCTCCTGTAGTTACTGTTGCTCACTGCTAGGCAGGATAAGCACATAGATGAGACTCTCAGTAAAGGCAACATTAACGTCACTACGCAACGCTGCTGGCCTTCCCTTAACTGGGCCAATACTTCTCTGAGGATTCTTGGTCCACATTTTAAAGAAAAAAGTGTGCCATTGACTAAGATTGTGAAGGAGTTTTACCTATTCCCTTCAACAACAAAAAATTAAATTGGTAGTGGCGGGTCCCCCTTATGTGCCTGGCCCTCAGTCCAGGTCCAATTTACTGGCCTCTCAGTCCTGCCGCTGCCTTCAAGGAACAATTAATGGCACAACTTTGAGCCAAATTCAATAATTGTTCTCTTGTCACAACTGATGCAAGGCATTCCAGATGGCAAAGTTGTCTTGGATGACCATACTGTGTCTTGAAGCTCCATGAGAGGCCTGTCTCCAAATGAATAATTACTACAAAACTAGATTAGTGTTTATATAAAAACAAAATACATCAAACAAAGCATCTCTCTAATTGGCAAAAATAGTAAGAAGACTTCAGGTGCAAAGCATCAAAACCACACATCTCAGGAGGGATTTGTTCCACTCCTCTTTGCAGATCCTCTCCAAGTCATTAAGGTTTGGAGGCTGACGTTTGGCAACTCAAAAACCTTCAGCGGTCTGGAGACTGGATAGGGCACTTCAGGACCTTAATGTGCTTCTTCTTGAGCCATTCCTTTGTTGCCTTGGCCATGTATTTTGGGTCATTGTCATGCTGGGATACCCCATCCATGACCCATTTTCAATGCCCTTGCTGAGGGGAAGGAGGGTTCTCAACCCAATATTTGACGGTACAAGGCCCCGTGCATCGTCCCTTTGATGCGGTGAAGTTGTCCTGTCCCCTTAGCAGAAAAACACCCCAAAAGCATAATGTTTCCACCACCATGTTTGACGGTGGGGATGGTGTTCTTGGGGTCATAGGCAGCATTCCTCCTCCTCCAAACACGGCGAGAAGAGTTGATGCCAAGGAGCTCGATTTTGGACACATCTGACCACAACACTTTTCAGATGTTCAATGGTAAACTTCAGACGGGCCTGTACATGTGCTTTCTTGAGCAGGGGGACCCTTGCGGGCGCTGCAGGATTTCAGTCCTTCACGGTGTAGTGTGTTACCAATTGTTTTCTTGGTGATTAAGGTTCCCAGATTGCCTTGAGATCATTGACAAGATCCTCTCGTGTAGTTCTGGGATGATTCCTAACCGTTCTCATGATCATTGAAACTCATGATCATGATCATTGCATGGAGCCCCATACAGAGGGAGATTGACGGTTATTTTTGTGTTTCTTCAATTTGCGAATAATCGCACCAACTGTTGTCATTGTTCTCACCAAGCTACTTGGCGATGGTCTTGTAGGCCCATTCCAGTCTTGTGTAGGTCTATAATATTGTCCCTGACATCCTTGGACAGCTCTTTGGTCTTGGCCATGGTGGAGAGTTTGGAAAACTAGACGTTTTAGATGAGAGACACAGTTTCCTAAAGTCTCTTTGATGTTAGAGTTGCCTCCCGCATTACAGTGATTCCTATGCGGGAGAAAAGATAAACAAGACAAGAGAGACTTGTCACAAGTCGGCGTTCTTGTCCACAATTGCACAAGGTGTTTGTGTCAAAAGAAAAAGTGTCTCTTTGCAAGAAACTAAGAATAAACCCTGGACTACGCTTTGGGAATCGTCTGACACCACCCCCCCAGTGTAAGAAAGACGTTAATCACCTTTATTGGAACTTTTTTCTTGCTTGTGACAAGTCTCTCTTGTCATTGTTTATCTTTTCTTCCGCATAGGAATCACCTTTAATGCCGGAGCAACTCTAACATCAAGAGACTTTAGGAAACTGTGTCTCTCATCTAAAACATCTATTGATTAAACGCAATAACAGACTGAGTTTCTAGTTTACTACACTATATTTGTGTAGGGTGTCTAATATAGACCATTCCATCTTTTTAGTTTATTAATCTGTTATTTGGCCTCTGTTGGCCTATATTGTATTGTATTGTATATGAATTTTGTGTTTTTTCTGAACAGATTTTTCTGAACTGTTTTTAATGTATTCATTAATTTATTCATGAATTGCTTTGCATGAATGATTATGTATTGCCATTGCGATATTTGATTGTTTGAATTGATATTTTTAAGGGTTGTAATTTGCTCATTCTCACTTAAGATTTTTATTTTTGTTTTTTACCTATTTAATAACAAAAATTTTATTCAAACCCATCCCATTTTTTAATTTTTTTTTAACATTTACTTTAAAATAGGACGATTTACCTATTTATTAACAGCATATATTCTATTCAGATATATTATTAATTTCAATTCACTTTGCCCCAATATAGTTTATTAGTTTAGCTGTTTACAGCGCCACAGATGTTGGTTTGATTAAGTACCCCTGCTGGTACTGATCGTTCTATTATTGTACTCTGTTTGTTAATTAAGGTTGTCTTGGAGTTAATCACCTGTATCTGTTGTCTTTTTTACTAAAACTTTGAAAGCAACGGATCCTACTTTGTATAGTATAAAGTACAAAATCAGCAGGGGATCAAATAATTGTTTCCCTCATTGTATGTTAACATTAATTTCTTCAATTAATGCAACAAAAAAATGTGTAATGAGAGTCAGAAACACCCAAACAATTTATTTTATAAAAATCATTTAGCATCAGTCTCCTTCATATCAAATTTCTCACCTAGGATTCTCTGTGTGGATGATCCCAAGAATTTTAAACCAAGGACTTACTAGGAATCCCCTAGATGCAGATACTGCTTCTTACAGAATTGTGGATATATATCAATCAATACTTTTAAAGCCAATACTGGCGGTGTGAATCAAGGCACTTTCTGTGAACAATACTCAGTGGCTGTTGAAATATGATCCCACAATGATGAACATGAACAAAGGCATAGGGGCATATTTATCAAGGTCCTGGGGCGGACCTGATCCGCCAGACGTCGCTTGAATACTGGGCGAGCAATGACACTCACAAAGAGCTGCTGGTGCACGCTGCCCCCTGCAGACCCTCGGGCCCCATGGGCCGCCAGCAGGGGGGTGTCCAATTAACCCGATCGTACTCGATCGGGTTGTATTGTGGCGAGATGTGTGTCCTTCCTGCTCAGAGCAGGCAGGACAGGTTATGGAGCCAAGTGGTCTTTGTGACCAGCTGCTTCATATACTGCTGTTTCTGGCGAGCCAGCAGGCTCGATCAGAAACACGGGGCATCAAGCTCCATTTGGAGCTTGATAAATATGCCCCCAAGAGTGAGAGTTGAAAAGTATTTTTTTTCCTGCATGGTAGTTTGCCTTAGTATTTTTACACACTATTTTATGGATGACACTCCACTTCAGTCTTTTTATTTTAAAAACTTTTTTATTGTCATTTGTCAATAACATATGTTTCCCAACTTCAGTCTTTTTAATCCAAGAATGGATAAAGGGACTTTTTTTTCCCCACCTGTATACCTAGTGAAAACCATAATGCTTTAAATTTTAAAGTGAGGGTAAACTTCACATGTTTTAAAATCAGGTCCTCAATCTAAGCAATATTTTAGATGGACTTTAATTGATCACTTCAAATGAAGTAAGCTGTAACTTACTTTTTAATCTAGCGGTGCCATTATAATTATTATTATCATCAATTATTTGTATAGCGCCGCCAAATTCCGTATGCGCTGGGTACAATAATAGAGGGTATACAATGACAAGGATTTGTCATAAAATACAAAACATAACAAAACTAAACAAATCTAGTGCAGGAGGAAGAGGGCCCAGCTCCGGAGAGCTCACAGTCTACAGGTTTAGGGTGCAGAGACATAAGGTTGGTGAACCTTGTCACATCGGATGTAGTTGCAGCAGTGAGTCATTATAATAACCCGCAATCTGGCCATCTACTTTAAAACTCATTATTTTTGGTGAGCTAATGGTTTTTAACTGTTCTCTAATCAGCACTCTTGCCATACGGCACTAATTTATTTTTGTATTTTAGTCCATCTAAAATATTACTTAAATTCTGGACCAGATTTTTAAAACATGTAATATTTACCATCTCTTTAAGCACACTTCTCATCTACTCTCATTTTGCTTTCAGAAATGAAAGGCAAACATTTTGCAGTTGCTTATTTTTTCCCCCTTCTTCCAAAATCTCCACCCCACCAATTTTCTATAACTATTGAATTCCATCATTACCCCTACCCCGCATACCCGATATCTTGGGGTCACACTTGACTCAGACCTTTCCTTCACTCCTCACATTCAGTCCTTGGCTTAAAGCCTGCCGCTTCCACCTTAAAAACATCTCGAAATTTAGACATTTTCTTACACAAGACACAACTAAGATTTTAATCCACACTCTCATCCTTTCCTGCCTCGACTACTGCAACTCCGTCCTCTCTGGTCTACCTAGCTCCTTTACAATCCATAACGAATGCCTCTGCCAGGCTCATCTTCCTTACACATCGCTCTTCATCTGCTGCACCTCTCTGCAAATCCCTAAACACAAAATCCTCACTCTGACAGCCCTCAACTGCACTGCTCCCCCCCTACATTTCAGACCTTGGTCTCCAGATACTCTACCTCCCCCGCCCCCTTCGCTCTGCTCATGACCTCCTACTCCTCCTCCTCTCTTGTTACTTCCTCACATTGCTGTTTACAGGACTTCTCCAGACTGGCCCCCCATCTTGTGGAACTCCCTGCCTCGCTCCACAAGACTCTCCCCTAGTTTTAACAGCTTCAAGCGCTCCCTAAAGACACTACTATTCAGGGATGTATACAACCTACACTAACCTTTCCTACCTCCATTGCTTTCCCCTTGAACCCCTTAGAATGTAAGCCTATGAGCCCAGCTGTATGCAGATCGCCTTCATAAGAGCCGACTACAACAGTGCAACTCTCGGCAGGGCCCTCAACCCATTTGATCCCTATAAATGTTATCCTGTATACTGACTATGTTTATAGTGCTGCCGAAATACCTGATTAATAATAATAATAACATGCCCTATATGAATCATGAATGTTTAATTTTGACTGAGACTGTCCCTTTAAAACTGCCTTATCCTGATGAAAAATAAGATTGAGTATCACTGGAAAAAGCAGACAATACTAAACATCTTCTAGCAGAAGAGATAGCCAAAAAGAATAACATTTTCCCAACAAAGCATTTAACATCCACATTATGCATACGTTTAAGGAGGAGCCTGCAAAACTTTCAACATCAAGTTAAGACTCCATGGAGAGGAAAGTGGCTTAATTACAGGTTTAATACGGACGCAACATCTGAATAAAAACATGAATATCCAGAAGATTAGTAATCTTCCTATGACACAAAACTGAAAGAGCAGAAATCGCCCCTTCTGAGAACTGGCAGATAAGCCCTTATCCCAAACCATCCAGCAAGAACCGCAATAAAAAACCATGATCTATACACCAAGAAATAAAGGTCTTCCAAACTTTTGATAAATCTTCATAGTTACAGCCTTACAAGCCTGAATTAAGGTTTCAATCACAGACTCATAGAAACCTCTATGCTGCCCTAACAGTTAAATTTCTAAGACTTGAGGATCCGATGGAAAAAACGAACCTTGAGACAAAAGGTCTGACCGTAGAGGAAGAGGCCAAGGAGGGCAGACTGACATCTGAACCATATTTGCATATAAAATCCTGCGAGGCCAAACTGGAGCAATCAGGGATTAACGATGATTTCTCTAGGCTTATCTTGGAGATCACCCTGGGGAGAAGAACCAGAGGAGGAAAGAGAAAAGGCAATCTGAAATGACTAAGGAAACTACTAGGCCATCCACAAACTCTGCCTGAGGAGTCCCTGGACCTCACAAAGTACCTGGAAGTTTGCTGTTCAAACGAGAACGATTGAACACACACTGGTGAAGAGATCACTCCCCTGGGATGCAGAGACTGACAACCAGTTGTTCACATCTCCCGGAATATGATTCCCAGAAATTAGACAGTAATTGATTTCTGTTCAAGAGAGAATTTGCTCCACTTCCCTCAAGGATAGGGAAATGTGAGTTCCCCCTTGATGTTGACATAAGATACTGCTGTGACATTGTCTGTTTTGAAATTGGAGATAAGACCCCCATTTTAAACAGAGCCAAGCTAGGAATGGCCCTGAAAATACAACATTCCAGAACATTTATTGGTTACCTCACCTCCGAGGATCCCAAACTCACTGTGATCTGGTTCCAGAAAAATCTTTTGATACAGCTGAGTATGATTCCTGCTTCACTTATGATGCATACAAAGCTGAAGGCGTCTCGTGTAAAAATTAGCGAAAAGGAATTGCATCTGACGCTGCACTCATGAGCACTAAAACTTCCATACAAAGGAGCAACCGAGGGAATTAAGGTGGACTGAAGGTTCAGACATGCTGACCACAAATTTTAACCTTCTCTGCTCTGTTAGACAAAGACCATGGAAATGGAATCTATTTGAAAAACCCCAAAAATGACCCTTGTTTGGGAAACCAAATAACTTTTTGGTAAATTTGATCATCCAACCATGTTGTTGAAGAAACAACAACAGTCTGTTGGTATAGCAATTCTGCTAAATGAAAAGATAGAGCGTGAACCAAGATATTGTCCAGGTATGGGAACACTGCAAATATCCTGAGATCTGATTACCAACAATAGGGGGCACCCAGAACCTTTGTGAAAATTCTTGGAGCTGTAGCTAGACCAAATGGTAGAGCAACAAACTGAAAAATGCCTGTCTAGAAAGGCAAACCTAAGAAAATGGTAATGTTCCCTGTGAATTGGAATATGAAGATAAGCATCAGTTAAATATATTGCAGACATAAACTGACCTTGCTGAACAAGAATAGTCAGAATAGATCCATTTTGAAAGATGGAATTTTTAAAAACTTGTTCAGAGTTTTTAGATCCAGGACTGGTCTGAAAATACCTTTCTTTATTGGAACAATGAAAAGATTTGAATAAAATCCCATCCACTGTTCTTGAATAGAAAATTGACACAATTAGTTTCCAGTTCTGAAACTTACTGAAAAAAAGGCATTAACCTTTAAGGGATTCCTTGAACAATTTGACAGAAAAAAAACCTTTGTCTGGAGACAAGGGCTGTACCTTCATGCAGTCATGGTAGTATAGATAGTTTTTTAGCCTCCTTTGACTTGTTCCAGTTAGCACTAGGCCTCCAGACTGAGCCAGAAGCACCTTGCTTCTGAGCAGAGGAGACAACTTTATGTTCCTTATTCTGACGAAAGGAACAAAAAACGATTGGAACCTTTAGACTTTCCCTTAGACTTCTTGTCTTGGTAATATGGACTTCGATGGGGTTCGATGGGGGTGGAGCGCCAAAGATGAGCACCTATAGCTCTGAACAGTAGGCTAACTAGCTAGGCTTGGAAAAGTATACTAAGAAAATAAATGTGTTCAGAGCGCCTCAAATGGGCTAGGTGTTGTACAATGTGTAGGAGTGTGTATTTAGAAATATTTTAATTGTAAATCTAGTACTTTACACAAGAATAAAACATGCCAAGGTGGGTACAGTGGTTAATAAATGACAATAAAAACAAGTAAGATGTGATCCACTCTTGTACAAATTAAATATTGAATATTCTATATAAAAACACTGAATATAAAATGATACAGAGGCAATATATAATGATTAGCCCCAATAAAAATATAGAAAGTTAAAATTCCAAACAATGTCTGAAAGAAATCAATACAATGTGTGGATTAATAAAATGCAGTAAATCAAACAGAATGATTGCTGATATCGACTAGGAGGAGGATACACGTAAGAGATATTATGTACCAGTGTTGGTGGTGATAATGTGTATAAAAAGGGAGTGAAAAAGTATCCTTATGATTGCAAATATAAAGAAGACAGACAGTATCAACTTGCTTATTCAAAAGTGAAAAAAATTATGTGGAAAAATTGAAAAAATTACAAATGAAAATATGCTGCTCAAAAAATGAAAAAAGAGAACAAAGGTCAGTGAAAAAAAAAAAAGAAAAAAGAGAACAAAGTCAGTGATTGTAATCCAAGAAACAGAATCCTAAAAAAAGGCTAAATGTAAAGATCCAAATAAAAGTCAAAAGTTAATAATTGTAGAAAAGAGGAAACCAACCTAGTGGTGGAGAGTCCATCTGAGTTCCTGATGGTGAGAATAAAGTCAACGTTCTTTTAGGTCAAACCCAATTAATGGGCTAGTGTTCCTGTTCCTGAGTGAGAAACCTTTGGTGGGTTGGGAGAAACAGCTGTGGTCAACGCGTTTCGGCCTTCTTCTAGGCCTTTCTCAAGAAAATAGATATGTGCATTGATCGAAAAAATTTGTTTCGGTTCGGTTTGGATTGATTCAGAGTTTTGTTAATTTTGTTTCGGATCGACTTCGAATTCGGAAAACTGAATTCGTTTCGATTTGTTTCGGATTCATTCGGATTCAAAAAAAATTGTCTGGATTCGGTTTCGATTCGGAATTCGGAATTTCGGTATGTGTGCTGTGTATTAGACTAGTATTATGTACTGTATATTAGGTGTAACCCATATCAGAGTGATATAACCTAATATACTGTACAATACTAGTGTAATCCGTTGGCCATCCGAATTTACTGAATAAATCCAAACTAATTCGGATTTATTCAGTAAATTCGGCAGTATTTTAATTCGGATCGATCCGAATCTCCGAATTTGCCAAATTTTTCAGAATTTCCGAATCGATCCGAACAAATTGCACATGTCTACAAGAAAATAAGGTTTCCTTTTCTACACATTATTAACTTTTGACTTTTATTTGGATCTTTACATTTAGCCTTTTTTAGGATTCTGTTTCTTTGGATTACAATCACTGTACTTTGTTCTCTTTTTTCCTTTTTTTTTGTTTTTGATCACTGACTTTGTTCTTTTTTTCATTTTTTAAACAGCATTTTTTGTTATTTTTTCATTTGTAATTTTTTCAATTTTTCCCATATTTTTTTCACTTTTGAATAAGCAAGTTGATACTGTCTGTTTTCTTTATATTGCAATCACTAAGGGATAATTTTTTCACTCCCTTTTATACACATTATCACCACCAACACTGGTACATAATATCTCGTATCGGTATCCTCCTCCTAGTCGATTCAGCAATCCACAATCCACACATTGGATTGATTTCTTTCAGACATTGTTTGGAATTTTAACTTTCTCAATTTTTATTGGGGCTATCATTATTATGTGCCTCTGTATCATTTTATATTCAGGTGTTTTTATATAGATATATTCAATATTTAATTTGTACAAGAGTGGGATCCACATCTTATTGTTTTTATTGTCATTTATTACCACTGTACCCACCTTGGCAATGTTTTATTCTTGTGTTAAAGTACTAGATTTACAATTAAAATATTTCTAAATACACACTCTACACATTGTACAACACCTAGCCCATTTGAGGTGCTCTGAATCACATTTTATTTTCTGACTTCTTGTCTTGAGAAAGAAAAAGCCCCTTTACCTTCAGTAACATTAGAAATAATAAATCTAAATCAGAACCAAACAATTTTTTTACCTGAAAAGAAAGAGATAAAAGTCTGGATTTAGACACCATATTAGCAGACAGAATGGGCCTCCAGACTGGCCCCGATCTTGCGACATGATACGATGTAGTGTATCATGTCCGCATACGCTGTCGGCATTTATCATTACACAAGCAATTCTTGTGAGCTGCTTGTGCAATGCCACCCCCCCCCTGTGCAGATTTGCAGGGGTGTCAATCAACCCATCGTATAGGATTGGCGGATTGAAGACCGCAGTCCTCAGAGTCAGCAGACAAATTATGGAGCAGTGGTCTTTAGATCGCTGCTTCATAACTGCTGTTTCCGGCGAGCCTGAAGGATCGAGCGGGAAACAGGGGCATCAAGCTCCATTTGGAGCTTGATAATTCGTCCCCAAAGAGTTAAGCCATAAGGGCTCTTCTAGCGATTACAAGGCTTATCCACAGAAACCTTAGAATCTTTAACCCCTAAAGTAAGTTAGGACTTCTTTCAAAAGAGAATGAATATGTTCAATTGTTAAATAAAAAAGAGGATGTATCCAGTTCAACATCAGAAGAGGACTCCTCATCATCTGAGGAAACTTCACCTTCTAATGAAACATGTTTATCTCTGACTTTAGGGGACATATTACTAGTAGAAGGTAAAATCTGAACTGACCTTGTTAAAGGTGGGAGAGAAGCCAGCGCTTCAGAGATAGTAGATTTGATGAAGTCTTTTCACTCCTGGTGATACAACTGAAGACCTCTCCTGAAAAGAACAGAAAAAGGGAACAGTAATACCCATAGAAGCAGCATTAGGTTGGTCTGAATGCATCAACATAGATAAACATAAGTCACATAAAAAAGCTGGAGGAACAACATCAGCTTTTTTAGAATAGATGTACTTAATAACAGTAGGGAAGGTGTTCAGGGACTCGGTTTCTTATATATACTATATTTATTTATTTTTTCTTCAGGATATAGTAATTTAATAATATCAATTAGAATATTTACATAATTTATGGGCCTATGTTTCTTTAATAAAGAAAAAGTTAATTGATATGATCATATACACAACGTGTCAATTATTCTCTAAAAATGGCTCCAGCAACACAGTGTTTATTATGAATAACTATAACTTTAGATTCTTTTTTCAAATCTGTGTACAGGTGGCCCTCGGTTACGCCAGTTCAATTTGCGCTGTTTCAGAATAAAAACCTTTTTTATCAGTCATGTAACTTCTATTGAAAAGCATTGAAAAGCAGTGCACTAATTAAAATAGCCAGTAGGTGGAGCTGTCCGCTTGTGTTGCAGCAAAGTTATGCAAGCTTAGCAGACTTAAATGAATCTGTGTACACAGAACAGACCTTAGCTATCGAGATCTAGCAGCCACTTCCCTATTATCTTCCTGCCCAGCTGTTTAAGGTGAGGGTGCCTAACTGCCTATTAATCACTCCAGATTGAAATGCATAGAATAGGTGCAGACCCAATATTATCTAACATGCTAACAATGCAGAGAACTGTTTGCAGAAAAATGCAAGTAAATGTTTTTGTTCATTAAACTTAGTTTGATGATACAGCCTGTTGTGTGATTATTTTTTTTTTTTTTTTTTTTTTTTTATTGAAGACATAGGAAAAGCAATAAGGTTACATGCATATTGTCACAAAGCCACATAAACATAAGAATATGCAAGAATGTAAAGTCATACATACAAAGTCTAGATCTATAGAATGGGTATAATACACACAAACTTGCCAACAAAAAGTTATTTAGAATTTTTGAGATAGATCCATTGTATGGCAATAGTTATGACATACATTTTGAAATATTAAAAATAACAACTGGTCTTCATGTGTCTTCCTTATTTTTTTTAGAACACAACAGAACTGTTAAACAAGAAATAGTAACAGAGAGGACACCAATTATATGCTTAGATAACACAATAGGGTATGCAGGCATGATGCAATATATAAAATGTAGTGGACTTAAAAATAGCATGATAATTAGCATTACAATCAATAATTACAATGAATGCGCCTCTCCTTCACTAAAGTAATATGCTATAATATGTAGATGCAGTATAATATTTAGGGTGCGGTAGCACAAAACAGAACTGTTAAACAGGAATACCAAAGAGAGGGCGCCATTTATATGCTTAGATAACACAATAGGGTATGTAGGGGATAGTGCAATATTAAAATGTGTGACTTAAAATAGGATGACAAGTAGTATTTCAATCAAAGGTTATACTGAATGCACCTCTCTTTTGCTAAAAATAATATTGGTGTAACATGTAGAATGCAGTATAATACTTAGGGTGCGGTATTAGCAAGATAGACCCGTAGCAAATTCCTCCCAGGTTGGGAGACATATTATGGGGGGGGGGGGGGAGGGTGGTAGTCTGAATACCGTGGGTATATGTATATCGAGTACGTATCATATTTAGGTATCAAGAATATTCATCATAGCTATAAGTGAGGATACTGAGGAAAGCCAGTTTTGTTAATGAGCATTACATGCCTCTAAAATCTTAGATGTAGATAGAGGTCTGCACCTAGCTAATATGGAGGGAAAGAGGATCTTGCTCGCCCCGGCCGCTGACACCTAATCTCCATGTAGTAATATCCTAGGTGCTAGCCTACGGGTGTGACCTAGGAATAGAGTTAGAACATGAGCTAAATCTAGAGTAGCAATATAGGGGCTTATCACAATGTAGGGTACATTAAAAGTTAGCTACAATATGGGCGCTTTAACGAACAACATTCCACAGGTGCATATACCCACTAATGCCCATGTCATGTTGCAGCCACTGCTCATTAACCTATGTCAGAACATAATCAAGAACAATGCACAGTATCCTAAGAATGCAAGACCTAGCTGTGGACTAGATATTATTAAGCAATGGTATATATGATGTAGTAAACAAATAGGCATATGACTTTAAAAATCCTCTCAGGTTGTAATCATAGTGTTGAATCCTCCATACTATATATCATTGCTACACAAGATAACTAGTATAGCATTGTCAGGGTAAATACAAATATATCTAACTATATAGAATGTAATTTTTGGGAAGAATGGTGGAGGCTGTATATAATGTTATACTAGCTAGATCATTGCTACACAAGGTGACTATTATAGCATAGTTAGGTAAATACAAATAAACCAACTATAATGTTTTGTAATTTTGGGAAGAATGGTGGAGGCTGTATATACTGGTTTAACAATAAGCAACACGGAACCCTATAAACAAAACATGGGTTAAGCAGATTATTGAAGGGATCATGTCATTTTTAGGTGCAGGCTCTAGATAGAAACTTTACAAATATAACCGCTAGAATAAAATAAGGATATAGATAAAACAAGAACATTCATGAGCATGTAATATCACAAGCTTTAAGGTAGTATGATATTCTATGTTAGGACATGCCAGAAGGATATATGGTCTATATGACACCTTTTCATGATAGAATTGTCCAACTGTTTCAGTGTAGTACTCAAATCAGTAAGTTTGCATAGGAGAGCAGTTTAAAGGAGCCAGTTTGATATCGTTCTTAGATTCAGGATTCTATTTATCACTAGCCAAATATGAATGTCCCCAAGGTTCAGCACCTTTCAAAGAAGTGATGTTTCTAAGTCAAGTTAGCCAATTCCCCTTTTTTGTAGTAAGTTAGGATCCTTATGCCCGGGCTTCAATGAACTAAGGACAGATAAGGCTTACTTTACCCAGCGAAAATACAGTACCGGTAAACCGTGGCCCAAGAGAGAGTAGAAGTGACAGTTGTGCTCTTTTCATCTCGGCTCTGTGCGTCTGTGGCAAGTATACCGGAGCAAAAGCTTTCAACTCCAGAGCTCCAGAAATAGCACACCCGTGGTCTAAAGAGCAAGGAGAAATAGAACTTGAGTGTTCTGGAGGGCTATCTCTCATATCGTACCTGGTATTGGCAGTGCTATGTGTAGATTCCATCACTCCTTGCGCCGTCATCTCGCAGCGAAGGGAAAGTCCTCCTGTCATGGCCGCAGGCTGAAGACAACATGCGCCTCGCAGCTGCAGGTAAATTTGGGAGCGTGGTAATGAGTTCTGGTGTCTCGTCGATAACCCCGGTATAGGGTGTATATCAGTATAGCCGCCTTTCTCCGTCATAGCTAGTGGGTATGCCTCACCCTCAACTGGGTGGTTATAGTAGTAATTGGGCAATGCGCGCATACTGCGAGAGAGTCAGACAGGGGACACGGGGTTTCGGGAGTTACCGATTCGAGTGCCGTGCTCTGATCCAGAATAGAATCAGCATTAGTCAGGTTGAAGGGCAGCATGCGTAGGCTCTTTAATTGAAGCACAGCTCTCAAGTAGTGTGATCTCTAGTCTGATAAATGTCATCGCAAGAGCTGCGCCATGTCCTCCATCAATCTGTTTAGAGGGCTCCGTCCTGTCATATTTTTAAAGGATTCCACCAACCAAGAGTAACCACTTGAACGCTTGCCAGATCTTTAAAAGTAATGAGGATCACAGGATCACTTTGTAGCTGAAAGAGTTATATCCGAGGGGTAAACTAATAAGGTTTAAGTCTAATTGGAGCCAGGAGCTCCACACATGCACGTCTGGTTCCTTTGGAAGTTGGCTCCGCCCCCTGTTGTGTGATTATTTAATTAGGTTTATAATGCTGTTTAGCATTTAAAGTCTCATTTCAAAGCTTTAAAATAATGTATTAGGTGTTACTTATGTCAATTTTGAGAGGGGCCTGGAACCTAACTCCCTCACTTCCCTTTGACTTACATTATAAACTGGGTTTCAATTTACAACGGTTTCGATTTACAACCATTCCTTCTGGAACCTAACCCTGGCGTAAACTGAGGGGCTACCTGTATTACAGAAATGGCACAAAGCACAATTCCTAATGTATTTTTCCCCCACACATCTGCCTAGATATCAGATTTAGAAATTTACAACATTCTGTGTTTAGTTCCTGTTCAGTGAAATTATATTATTTGTATTACCTGTCACACTTAAAGATACTTACAAAAGGCATCCAGAAACATCATTCTCTATATTATATCTTTACAATAATTAATTGTGTGGCGTTTTTTAATTCTTGGTGCACTAAGTATAGGTTTAACACAAAATATTTTTCTCAAAACTGTGAGAACTCATTTTAGAAAAGTTGTATTTAAACATATTAATTATGTTTAGGCCCAAAAAAAAAAAATTAAATCAATGGATATTTAGCCATATTATTGTCATTTAGGAAGGTGTACATACATTTCTATACCAGCCTTTGTTTAAATCTCATCAATCTCATAATATTTATTTAAGGGAGATTCATAGATATTTTCAACAATAATTCATCTCATTATAATGTAGCAACATAGTTATAGAATTTACCAAGAAAAAATAAATATAAACATTGCAGTCTTCCCACATCTTGACCTTCAACATAATGGGAAAGTTTATTGTTACTTGATAAAATAAAACCTGCCATAAAAAATAACACCCATCTAAGGCCCAGATTACGAGTTTTGCGTTAGAGGCTGTGCGGTGCTAACGAGCAGTTTTCCCTCACCGCTCACTTACCTACAGCGCTGGTATTACGAGTTTTTACAAACCCGTCGTTAAAAGACAAGAAGTGAGCGTTGAGCAAAATTTTGCTCATTACCGCACTCCAATTACCAGCGCTGCTTAAGTCAGCGGTGAGCTGGTGTAACGTGCTCGTGCACGATTTCCCCATAGGAATCAACGGAGAGCCGGCTGAAAAAAAGTCTAACAGCTGCCAAAAAGCAGCGTAAAGCTCTGTAACGCAGCCCATTGATTCCTATGGGGAAATAGATTTTATGTCTACACCTATCACCCTAACATGAACCCGAGTCTAAACACCCCTAATATTACACTTATTAACCCCTAAATCTGCTGCCCCCGACATCGCTGACACTACATTATACTGATTAACCCCTAATCTGCCGCTCCAGACACCGTCGCCACCTACATTATACTTATGAACCCCTAATCTGCTGCCCCCAACATCGCCGACACCTACATTATATTTATTAACCCCTAATCTGCCACCCCCAACGTCGCCGCCACTATAATAAACATATTAACCCCTAAACCGCCACACTCCCGCCTTGCAAACATTAGTTAAATATTATTAACCCCTAATCTGCCAGCCCTAACATCGCCGCCACCTACCTACATTTATTAACCCCTAATCTGCCACCCCTATATTAAAGTTATTAACCCCTAAACCTAAGTCTAACCCTAAACCTAACACCCCCTAACTTAAATATAATTAAAAGAAATCGAAATAAATATTCCTATCATTAACTAAATTATTCCTATTTAAAACTATATACTTACCTGTAAAATAAACCCTAAGATAGCTACAATATTACTAATAGTTACATTGTAGCTAGCTTAGGATTTATTTTTATTTTACAGGCAAGTTTGTATTTATTTTAACTAGGTAGAATAGTTACTAAATAGTTATTAACTATTTAATAACTACCTAGCTAAAATAAATACAAAAGTACCTGTAAAATAAAACTATAATTAAATTCCCTAAATTAAATACAATTAAATAAAATTAGCTAAAGTACAAACTCCCCCCCCCACTAAATTACATAAAATAATAAACAAATTACAAGATTTGTAAACTATTTACACCTAATCTAATCCCCCTAACAAAATAAAAAAGCCCCCCAAAATAAAAAAGCCCCACCCGACACTAAATTACAAATAGCCCTTAAAAGGGCCTTTTGCGGGGCAGTGCCCCCAAAGTAATCAGCTCTTTTACCTGTAAAATAAATTACAAATCCCCCCCAACATAAAACCCACCACCCACACAACCAACCCTACTCTAAAACCCACCCAATACACCCTTAAAAAAAAATAACACTAACCCCTTGAAGATCAGCTTACCGGGAGAAGTCTTCATCCAACCGGGCCAAAGTCATCCAAGCCAGGCAAAGTGGTCCTCCAGACGGGCAGAAGTCTTCATTCAGACAGCCATCTTCTATCTTCATCCATCTGGCGTGGAGCAGGTACATCTTCAAGACATCCGACGTGGAGCATCCTCTTCATCCGACGGCTAACACTGAATGAAGGTTCCTTTAAATGACGTCATCCAAGATGGCGTCCCTTCAATGCCGATTGGCTGATAGGAATTCACCGGCTTCGTTGAGGACTTCTCCCGGTAAGGTGATCTTCAAGGAGTTAGTGTTAGGTTTTTTTTAAGGGGGTGTTGGGTGGGTTTTAGAGAAGGGTTGGTTGTGTGGGTGGTGGGGTTTTAATGTTGGGGGGGGTTTGTAATTTTTTTTACAGGTAAAAACATAATTTATGTAAGAACTTACCTGATAAATTCATTTCTTTCATATTAACAAGAGTCCATGAGCTAGTGACGTATGGGATATACATTCCTACCAGGAGGGGCAAAGTTTCCCAAACCTTAAAATGCCTATATATACACCCCTCACCACACCCCACAAATCAGTTTAAAACGAATAGCCAAGAAGTGGGTGTGATAAGAAAAAAGTGCGAAGCATATAAAATAAGGAATTGGAATAATTGTGCTTTATACAAAAAAATCATAACCACCACAAAAAAGGGTGGGCCTCATGGACTCTTGTTAATATGAAAGAAATGAATTTATCAGGTAAGTTCTTACATAAATTATGTTTTCTTTCATGTAATTAACAAGAGTCCATGAGCTAGTGACGTATGGGATAATGAATACCCAAGATGTGGATCTTTCCACACAAGAGTCACTAGAGAGGGAGGGATAAAATAAAGACAGCCAATTCCTGCTGAAAATAATCCACACCCAAAATAAAGTTTAATGAAAAACATAAGCAGAAGATTCAAACCGAAACCACTGCCTGAAGTACCTTTCTACCAAAAACTGCTTCAGAAGAAGAGAATACATCAAAATGGTAGAATTTAGTAAAAGTATGCAAAGAGGACCAAGTCGCTGCTTTGCAAATCTGATCAACTGAAGCTTCATTCCTAAACGCCCAGGAAGTAGAAACTGACCTAGTAGAATGAGCTGTAATCCTCTGAGGCGGAGTCTTAACCCGAATTAACATAGGCAAGATGAATTAAAGATTTCAACCAGGATGCCAAAGAAATGGCAGAAGCTTTCTGGCCTTTTCTAGAACCAGAAAAGATGACAAATAGACTAGAAGTCTTTCGGAAAGATTTAGTAGCTCAACATAATATTTCAAAGCTCTAACAACATCCAAAGAATGTAACGATTTCTCCTTAGAATTCTTAGGATTAGGACATAATGAAGGAACCACGATTTCTCTACTAATGTTGTTGGAATTCACAACCTTAGGTAAAAATTCAAAAGAAGTTCGCAACACCCGCCTTATCCTGATGAAAAATCAGAAAAGGAGACTCACAAGAAAGAGCAGATAATTCAGAAACTCTTCTGGCAGAAGAGATGGCCAAAAGGAACAAAACTTTCCAAGAAAGCAATTTAATGTCCAATGAATGCATAGGTTCAAACGGAGGAGCTTGAAGAGCTCCCAGAACCAAATTCAAACTCCATGGGGGGAGAAATTGACTTAATGACAGGTTTTATACGAACCAAAGCTTGTACAAAACAATGAATATCAGGAAGAATAGCAATCTTTCTGTGAAAAAGAACAGAAAGAGCAGAGATTTGTCCTTTCAAGGAACTTGCGGACAAACCCTTATCTAAACCATCCTGAAGAAATTGTAATATTCTCGGAATTCTAAAAGAATACCAAGAAAAATGATGAGTAAGACACCAAGAAATATAAGTCTTCCAGACTCTATAATATATCTCTCGAGATACAGATTTACGAGCCTGTAACATAGTATCAATCACAGAGTCAGAGAAACCTCTTTGACCAAGAATCAAGCGTTCAATCTCCATACCTTAAAGTTTAAGTATTTCAGATCCGGATGCAAAAAAGGACCTTGCGACAGAAGGTCTGGTCTTAACGGAAGAGTCCATGGTTGGCAAGATGCCATCCGGACAAGATCCGCATACCAAAAACCTGTGAGGCCATGCCGGAGCTATTAGCAGAACAAACGAGCATTCCCTCAGAATCTTGGAGATTACTCTTGGAAGAAGAACTAGAGGCGGAAAGATATAGGCAGGATGATACTTCCAAGGAAGTGATAATGCATCCACTGCCTCCGCCTGAGGATCCCGGGATCTGGACAGATACCTGGGAAGTTTCTTGTTTAGATGAGAGGCCATCAGATCTATCTCTGGAAGCCCCCACATTTGAACAATCTGAAGAAATACCTCTGGGTGAAGAGACCATTCGCCCGGATGCAACGTTTGGCGACTGAGATAATCCGCTTCCAATTGTCTACACCTGGGATATGAACCGCAGAGATTAGACAGGAGCTGGATTCCGCCCAAACCAAAATTCGAGATACTTCTTTCATAGCCAGAGGACTGTGAGTCCCTCCTTGATGATTGATGTATGCCACAGTTGTGACATTGTCTGTCTGAAAACAAATGAACGATTCTCTCTTCAGAAGAGGCCAAAACTGAAGAGCTCTGAAAATTGCGCGGAGTTCCAAAATATTGATCGGTAATCTCACCTCCTGAGATTCCCAAACTCCCTGTGCCGTCAGAGATCCCCACACAGCTCCCCAACCTGTGAGACTTGCATCTGTTGAAATTACAGTCCAGGTCGGAAGAACAAAAGAAGCCCCCTGAATTAAACGATGGTGATCTGTCCACCACGTTAGAGAGTGTCGAACAATCGGTTTTAAAGATATTAATTGAGATATCTTCGTGTAATCCCTGCACCATTGGTTCAGCATACAGAGCTGAAGAGGTCGCATGTGAAAACGAGCAAAGGGGATCGCGTCCGATGCAGCAGTCATAAGACCTAGAATTTCCATGCATAAGGCTACCGAAGGGAATGATTGTGACTGAAGGTTTCGACAAGCTGTAATCAATTTTAGACGTCTCTTGTCTGTTAAAGACAGAGTCATGGACACTGAATCTATCTGGAAACCCAGAAAGGTTACCCTTGTTTGAGGAATCAAAAAACTTTTTGGTAAATTGATCCTCCAACCATGATCTTGAAGAAACAACACAAGTCGATTTCGTATGAGACTCTGCTAAATGTAAAGACTGAGCAAGTACCAAGATATCGTCCAAATAAGGAAATACCACAATACCCTGTTCTCTGATTACAGACAGAAGGGCACCGAGAATCTTTGTGAAAATTCTTGGAGCTGTAGCAAGGCCAAACGGTAGAGCCACAAATTGGTAATGCTTGTCTAGAAAAGAGAATCTCAGGAACTGAAAATGATCTGGATGAATCGGAATATGCAGATATGCATCCTGTAAATCTATTGTGGACATATAATTCCCTTGCTGAACAAAAGGCAATATAGTCCTTACAGTTACCATCTTGAACGTTGGTATCCTTACATAACGATTCAATAATTTTAGATCCAGAACTGGTCTGAAGGAATTCTCCTTCTTTGGTACAATGAAGAGATTTGAATAAAACCCCATCCCCTGTTCCGGAACTGGAACTGGCATAATTACTCCAGCCAACTCTAGATCTGAAACACAATTCAGAAATGCTTGAGCTTTCACTGGATTTACTGGGACACGGGAAAGAAAAAATCTCTTTGCAGGAGGTCTCATCTTGAAACCAATTCTGTACCCTTCTGAAACAATGCTCTGAATCCAAAGATTGTGAACAGAACTGATCCAAATTTCTTTGAAAAAACGTAACCTGCCCCCTACCAGCTGAACTGGAATGAGGGCCGTACCTTCATGTGAACTTAGAAGCAGGCTTTGCCTTTCTAGCAGGCTTGGATTTATTCCAGACTGGAGATGGTTTCCAAACTGAAACTGCTCCTGAGGACGAAGGATCAGGCTTTTGTTCTTTGTTGAAACGAAAGGAACGAAAACGATTGTTAGCCCTGTTTTTACCTTTAGATTTTTTATCCTGTGGTAAAAAAGTTCCTTTCCCACCAGTAACAGTTGAAATAATAGAATCCAACTGAGAACCAAATAATTTGTTTCCCTGGAAAGAAATGGAAAGTAGAGTTGATTTAGAAGCCATATCAACATTCCAAGTCTTAAGCCATAAAGCTCTTCTGGCTAAGATAGCTAGAGACATAAACCTAAACATCAACTCTAATAATATCAAAAATGGCATCACAGATAAAATTATTAGCATGCTGAAGAAGAATAATAATATCATGAGAATCACGATTTGCTACTTGTTGCGCTAGGGTTTCCAACCAAAAAGTTGAAGCTGCAGCAACATCAGCCAATGATATAGCAGGTCTAAGAAGATTACCTGAACACAGATAAGCTTTTCTTAGAAAGGATTCAATTTTTCTATCTAAAGGATCCTTAAACGAGGTACCATCTGATGTAGGAATGGTAGTACGTTTAGCAAGGGTAGAAATAGCCCCATCAACTTTAGGGATTTTGTCCCAAAATTCTAACCTGTCAGAGGCGGAACAGGATATAATTGCTTAAAACGTTAGAAGGAGTAAATGAATTACCCAATTTATCCCATTCTTTGGAAATCACTGCAGAAAAAGCATTAGGAACAGGAAAAACTTCTGGAATAACCGCAGGAGCTTTAAAAAACCTTATCCAAACGTATAGAATTAGTATCAAGAGGACTAGAATCCTCTATTTCTAAAGCAATTAGTACTTCTTTAAGTAAAGAGCGAATAAATTCCATCTTAAATAAATATGAAGATTTATCAGCATCAATCTCTGAGATAGAATCCTCTGAACCAGAAGAGTCCAAAGAATCAGAATGATGGTGTTCATTTAAAAATTCATCTGTAGAGAGAGAAGATTTAAAAGACTTTTTACGTTTACTAGAAGGAGAAATAACAGACAAAGCCTTCTTTATGGATTCAGAAACAAAATCTCTTATGTTATCAGGAACATTCTGCACCTTAGATGTTGAGGGAACTGCAACAGGCAATGGTACATTACTAAAGGAAATATTATCTGCTTTAACAAGTTTGTCATGACAATTATTACAAACAACAGCTGGAGGAATAGCTACCAAAAATTTACAGCAGATACACTTAGCTTTGGTAGATCCAGCAGGCAGTGATTTTCCTGTAGTATCTTCTGGCTCAGATGCAACGTGAGACATCTTGCAATATGTAAGAGAAAAAACAACATATAAAGCAAAATAGATCAAATTCCTTATAAGACAGTTTCAGGAATGGGAAAGAATGCCAAATATCAAGCTTCTAGCAACCAGAAGCAAATGAAAAATGAGACTGAAATAATGTGGAGACAAAAGCGACGCCCATATTTTTAGCGCCAAATAAGACGCCCACATTATTTGGCGCCTAAATGCTTTTGGCGCCAAAAATGACGCCACATCCGGAACGCCGACATTTTTGGCGCAAAATAACGTCAAAAAAATGACGTAACTTCCGGCGACACGTATGACGCCGGAAACGGAAAAGAATTTTTGCGCCAAAAAAAGTCCGCGCCAAGAATGACGCAATAAAATGAAGCATTTTCAGCCCCCGCGAGCCTAACAGCCCACAGGGAAAAAAGTCAAATTTTTGAGGTAAGAAAAATATGATAATTCAATGCATAATCCCAAATATGAAACTGACTGTCTGAAAATAAGGAAAGTTGAACATTCTGAGTCAAGGCAAATAAATGTTTGAATACATATATTTAGAACTTTATAAATAAAGTGCCCAACCATAGCTTAGAGTGTCACAGAAAATAAGACTTACTTACCCCAGGACACTCATCTACATGTTTGTAGAAAGCCAAACCAGTACTGAAACGAGAATCAGTAGAGGTAATGGTAAATATAAGAGCATATCGTCGATCTGAAAAGGGAGGTAAGAGATGAATCTCTACGACCGATAACAGAGAACCTTATGAAATAGACCCCGTAGAAGGAGATCACTGCATTCAATAGGCAATACTCTCTTCACATCCCTCTGACATTCACTGCACGCTGAGAGAAAACCGGGCTCCAACTTGCTGCGGAGCGCATATCAACGTAGAATCTAGCACAAACTTACTTCACCACCTCCCTTGGAGGCAAAGTTTTGTAAAACTGATTTGTGGGTGTGGTGAGGGGTGTATTTATAGGCATTTTAAGGTTTGGGAAACTTTGCCCCTCCTGTAGGAATGTATATCCCATACGTCACTAGCTCATGGACTCTTGTTAATTACATGAAAGAAAGAGCCGATTAGTTTGGGACAATGCCCCGCAAAATTCCCTTTTAAGGGCTATTTGTAATTTAATGTAGCAGCACCACTTCTCATATAAAAAGTTCCTTTATTAAACACATAGTAGGAGCAGGTAAAATAGAACGACGTTTCGGGTAGTTATCCCTTAGTCATGTTCACATAATGTTTGTTAGACTTAATCACCTTTAAATAGCCATCAGTCAGGTGAGACCACACCTTTCACCTTAATTACTTAGATACACATTTTTCTTAGCCTCTATTGCCATCTAGTGGTCTAACCCATATCAAACATACAACTTTATTATAAAAAAACATATTTTTTAAAAAAAGAGAGCAATCACATTTGTTGAAGAGCAGATATCAAAAAATGTCAAAATATAAAATTATAAAATTAAATGCCAGAAAAGGAATTGTATGAAGATTAAAATCTTTTACTTTACAGGAATACACTTAAATCAAGTTCCCTATTCATACCATTGGGGATTAAGCAATCTAATTTATTGATCCAAAATGCCTCACGTTTTTTGAGAAGGCAGTTCTCTATTGCCTCCACGTCTAGGGCTCTGTATATGGTCTATTATTTGAAATCTTAGTTGTGCAATAGAGTGACCTTTACTCAAAAAATGGTGGGCAACTGGGGCCTTTAAAATCTCCTGTCCTAATATTGGATTTATGTTGAATTATTCTATCTCTCACCCTCTGGTCGTTTCTCCGATATAAATTAACCCACACGGACATTTAATTAGATATATAACAAAATTAGCATTACAATTATAGTAGCCCTTTATTTAAGTTTCTGTCCCGTAAGGGGGTGGATGAATATATCAGATTTTATCATGTTATTGCAACTGGAGCAATTAAGACAAGGGAAACAGCCATTTCTTTCTGAAGTAATGTACCCCAATTTGGATTTCTTACTAGAACCCACGTCAGCCTTAACAATTTTGTCTTTTAAACTAGGAAGTCTAGTGTAGGCTGGCATAGGTGGTTGGCGGAATGCTAGTACCTCAGGATTACACTCACTTAAAACATGCCAGTGTTTCCTAATGATCCTTTGTATTTCTGAACTGCAAGAATTGTATTCAGACACAAATACCATCCTGTCAGGGTCCTTTTTCTTATTGGTATTTCCAGTATTAACCCTTTCGTCAGGTAGTTGTATCACCTTATCAATAGTCTCCTGAATCAAATCAGGGGGATAACCACGCTGCACAAATCTAATGCCCATCTCCTGTAGTCTCTGCAAAGCCAGGGCTTTGTCTTTCACTATTCGCTTAACTCTTAACATTTGACTGTAAGGCAAAAGATTTCACCAAAGCAGGTGAATGGGCACTAGAGAAGTGCAGGAGGCTATTCCTATCAGTATCCTTTCTAAATATATCTGTTTTTAGAAGGGAACCATCTTTATAAATTTTAGTATCAAGGAAGTTAATAGATTCTTCACTCCAAGACATTGTAAATTTAATACATCCTGATGCCCTGTTCAATTCACTCACAAATTGTTGTAGGGATCCAACGTCACCCCACCAAATGCCAAATATATCATCTATGTAACGCCACCAGGTGGCGCCACATAGAATGAAGAGCTCATTTTCATATACAAATTTCTCCTCAAAAATATTCATAAAAATATTGGCATAGGTGGGGGCGACGTTGGACCCCATAGCAGTTCCTTGTTTTTGTAAGAAATAAGAATCCTCAAAAAGGAAATAATTACAGTGCAGAATAATTTCCATTAACTCTATAATAAATTGCTGTTGCATAGCAGTGAACCTATTACTTTTGCCAATAGCATACCTGATAGAATCTAACCCACTGCTATGTGGTATGGACGTGTAGAGGCTAACAATGTCCAAGCTATACAAGATACATTTAAAGTTGTATGTTTGATATGGGTTAGACCACTAGATGGCAATAGAGGCTAAGAAAAATGTGTATCTAAGTAATTAAGGTGAAAGGTGTGGTCTCACCTGACTGATGGCTATTTAAAGGTGATTAAGTCTAACAAACATTATGTGAACATGACTAAGGGATAACTACCCGAAACGTCGTTCTATTTTACCTGCTCCTACTATGTGTTTAATAAAGGAACTTTTTATATGAGAAGTGGTGCTGCTGCATTCTTTGAAGATTTTGGATACTGTTTGGATCCCTGCAGTGATCCTGTGCTAGCTTGCACACACCTTGGGTCTGAGTGCTGGATTTCTATCTTATTTTCTGGATTACTACTGCTATTATCCCTGCACCTACCCTGCCATGGAAGACACATTAGATTCTCAAGGAGCAAAGGTTTTTGCATACACAGATGTTGAAGCTGCCAGAATCACTACCCTGGTAAGGGGCTCTCGTGACTTTCTGAGGACACCACAGACAGAAGTCAATATGAATAATTATGAGAGACTTGCTAAAAGAAATATGTCTTATCAATTGCATGCATCTACTTTGGCAGAATACTACAGAATTAAACGCATCCCTAGAGGATTGAGGATGAGTACAAGACCAACACTTTTATCAAGCAATAAGGACTACTGCACTAAATTTGAACAAATTTTGAACAAATGTTCACTGGACTTAATCGTACTCACGGTTGAGTATTTACAGATGGCCATTGATGCCCAGACAGATGAAATCAAGGAGGTAGTTGCAAGCCTCAAACAATCCGCAGGAGATCTCGACATCGATAAATCTATAAAGGAAATAAACATGAAGATTATGGAGCTGAAAAAAGAGCTTGAAAATAAGAAGCGGATCAAATTCAACCGTGATGAGAACGATTACCTTACCGGAGCGGTTTACAGGTGGACCCGGGACCCAACCGGAAGCTCAAGAAACGTCACTTCCGGTGCGGCTCGTCGACGAGAACGGAGGTCACAGAAGACGGCTAGCTACTCTGACAGCACCATGGAATCCACCTCAGGGGATTCAGATGTCGGAGGAGACGGGGCGGTAGGAGGCATCACCGCAAAACCAGTCCACAACAAGGTGTCACAGGTACCGCCAAGGAAGACACGCCGGGCGAACAAACACTAGTGCTGAACATCTCTAAGGTAGAACTCTCAAATGCCCAATACAAGGTATTGGAGAAGGGACTTTCTTTTTGTAAACAAGATCATTGTAATTGGTTTAAATTAGATCAGGACCTTTACAAATTTAATAGAAACCTTAAGCTAAAATCCTTTTTTTCCAATGCTTATAATGGGTTTAAAAATCAATTGAAAAATGTTTCTACCCCTGATGATTTAGCTATTAAGAGTCTTGGATTGAAAAATAAGAGTGCATTTGTTCCAACTTGCTATGATTCAAGTATTGATGTTTTCATGAAATTGGTTAAATCTGATTTGGATAACCTTAAGAAAAAATGTTGTAAGAAGAAATTACGTTTTTTGCCTAATATGTCTAAAGAAGATAGTCAAGCCTTACAAGCAATTTGCAATAATAAAGAATTGATTTGCAAACAAGCTGATAAGGGCGGAGCCACAGTTATTTTGGATAGGGGGTATTATATTGGTGAAATTAAATCTCAATTAGCTAACACAGATGTATATATGCTATTAACCTCAGACTCCACATCTAAAATTGCAGTAGACATAAAAAGATGCATCCAAAGAGCATTCCAGAATGGAATTATTGATAATGAAACCAAAAATTATCTTATTAAAGAGGAATACACTATACCAGTACTTTACACTCTCCCAAAGGTTCATAAAAATCTAGGGACCCCCCCTGGACGTCCCATAGTGGCGGGTTCTGACTCTATTTTTACAAATATATCCATATACCTTGACAGACTGTTGAGACCATTTGTAGCCCAGGCTATGTCTTTTATTAAAGACACTAATGACTTTTTATCTAAGATTGAGGGTCTGCCAGGAAATATGGATAAATGTATCTTGTATAGCTTGGACATTGTTAGCCTCTACACGTCCATACCACATAGCAGTGGGTTAGATTCTATCAGGTATGCTATTGGCAAAAGTAATAGGTTCACTGCTATGCAACAGCAATTTATTATAGAGTTAATGGAAATTATTCTGCACTGTAATTATTTCCTTTTTGAGGATTCTTATTTCTTACAAAAACAAGGAACTGCTATGGGGTCCAACGTCGCCCCCACCTATGCCAATATTTTTATGAATATTTTTGAGGAGAAATTTGTATATGAAAATGAGCTCTTCATTCTATGTGGCGCCACCTGGTGGCGTTACATAGATGATATATTTGGCATTTGGTGGGGTGACGTTGGATCCCTACAACAATTTGTGAGTGAATTGAACAGGGCATCAGGATGTATTAAATTTACAATGTCTTGGAGTGAAGAATCTATTAACTTCCTTGATACTAAAATTTATAAAGATGGTTCCCTTCTAAAAACAGATATATTTAGAAAGGATACTGATAGGAATAGCCTCCTGCACTTCTCTAGTGCCCATTCACCTGCTTTGGTGAAATCTTTGCCTTACAGTCAAATGTTAAGAGTTAAGCGAATAGTGAAAGACAAAGCCCTGGCTTTGCAGAGACTACAGGAGATGGGCATTAGATTTGTGCAGCGTGGTTATCCCCCTGATTTGATTCAGGAGACTATTGATAAGGTGATACAACTACCTGACGAAAGGGTTAATACTGGAAATACCAATAAGAAAAAGGACCCTGACAGGATGGTATTTGTGTCTGAATACAATTCTTGCAGTTCAGAAATACAAAGGATCATTAGGAAACACTGGCATGTTTTAAGTGAGTGTAATCCTGAGGTACTAGCATTCCGCCAACCACCTATGCCAGCCTACACTAGACTTCCTAGTTTAAAAGACAAAATTGTTAAGGCTGACGTGGGTTCTAGTAAGAAATCCAAATTGGGGTACATTACTTCAGAAAGAAATGGCTGTTTCCCTTGTCTTAATTGCTCCAGTTGCAATAACATGATAAAATCTGATATATTCATCCACCCCCTTACGGGACAGAAACTTAAAATAAAGGGCTACTATAATTGTAATGCTAATTTTGTTATATATCTAATTAAATGTCCGTGTGGGTTAATTTATATCGGAGAAACGACCCAGAGGGTGAGAGATAGAATAATTCAACATAAATCCAATATTAGGACAGGAGATTTAAAGGCCCCAGTTGCCCACCATTTTTTGAGTAAAGGTCACTCTATTGCACAACTAAGATTTCAAATAATAGACCATATACAGAGCCCTAGACGTGGCGGCAATAGAGAACTGCTTCTCAGAAAACGTGAGGCATTTTGGATCAATAAATTAGATTGCTTAATCCCCAATGGTATGAATAGGGAACTTGATTTAAGTGTATTCCTGTAAAGTAAAAGATTTTAATCTTCATACAATTCCTTTTCTGGCATTTAATTTTATAATTTTATATTTTGACATTTTTGATATCTGCTCTTCAACAAATGTGATTGCTCTCTTTTTTTAAAAAATATGTTTTTTTTATAATAAAGTTGTATGTTTGATATGGGTTAGACCACTAGATGGCAATAGAGGCTAAGAAAAATGTGTATCTAAGTAATTAAGGTGAAAGGTGTGGTCTCACCTGACTGATGGCTATTTAAAGGTGATTAAGTCTAACAAACATTATGTGAACATGACTAAGGGATAACTACCCGAAACGTCGTTCTATTTTACCTGCTCCTACTATGTGTTTAATAAAGGAACTTTTTATATGAGAAGTGGTGCTGCTGCATTCTTTGAAGATTTTGGATACTGTTTGGATCCCTGCAGTGATCCTGTGCTAGCTTGCACACACCTTGGGTCTGAGTGCTGGATTTCTATCTTATTTTCTGTAATTTAATGTAGGGTAGGGCTTTTTTTTTGGGGGGGGGGGGCTTTCTTTCATGTAATTAACAAGAGTCCATGAGCTAGTGACGTATGGGATATACATTCCTACCAGGAGGGGCAAAGTTTCCCAAACCTTAAAATGCCTATAAATACACCCCTCACCACACCCACAAATCAGTTTTACAAACTTTGCCTCCAAGGGAGGTGGTGAAGTAAGTTTGTGCTAGATTCTACGTTGATATGCGCTCCGCAGCAAGTTGGAGCCCGGTTTTCCTCTCAGCGTGCAGTGAATGTCAGAGGGATGTGAAGAGAGTATTGCCTATTGAATGCAGTGATCTCCTTCTACGGGGTCTATTTCATAAGGTTCTCTGTTATCGGTCGTAAGAGATTCATCTCTTACCTCCCTTTTCAGATCGACGATATACTCTTATATTTACCATTACCTCTACTGATTCTCGTTTCAGTACTGGTTTGGCTTTCTACAAACATGTAGATGAGTGTCCTGGGGTAAGTAAGTCTTATTTTCTGTGACACTCTAAGCTATGGTTGGGCACTTTATTTATAAAGTTCTAAATATATGTATTCAAACATTTATTTGCCTTGACTCAGAATGTTCAACTTTCCTTATTTTCAGACAGTCAGTTTCATATTTGGGATTATGCATTGAATTATCATATTTTTCTTACCTCAAAAATTTGACTTTTTTCCCTGTGGGCTGTTAGGCTCGCGGGGGCTGAAAATGCTTCATTTTATTGCGTCATTCTTGGCGCGGACTTTTTTGGCGCAAAAATTCTTTTCCGTTTCCGGCGTCATACGTGTCGCCGGAAGTTGCGTCATTTTTTGACGTTATTTTGCGCCAAAAATGTCGGCGTTCCGGATGTGGCGTCATTTTTGGCGCCAAAAGCATTTAGGCGCCAAATAATGTGGGCGTCTTATTTGGCGCTAAAAAATATGGGCGTCGCTTTTGTCTCCACATTATTTCAGTCTCATTTTTCATTTGCTTCTGGTTGCTAGAAGCTTGATATTTGGCATTCTTTCCCATTCCTGAAACTGTCTTATAAGGAATTTGATCTATTTTGCTTTATATGTTGTTTTTTCTCTTACATATTGCAAGATGTCTCACGTTGCATCTGAGCCAGAAGATACTACAGGAAAATCACTGCCTGCTGGATCTACCAAAGCTAAGTGTATCTGCTGTAAACTTTTGGTAGCTATTCCTCCAGCTGTTGTTTGTAATAATTGTCATGACAAACTTGTTAAAACAGATAATATTTCCTTTAGTAATGTACCATTGCCTGTTGCAGTTCCCTCAACATCTAAGGTGCAGAATGTTCCTGATAACATAAGAGATTTTGTTTCTGAATCTATAAAGAAGGCTTTGTCTGTTATTTCTCCTTCTAGTAAACGTAAAAAGTCTTTTAAATCTTCTCTCTCTACAGATGAATTTTTAAATGAACACCATCATTCTGATTCTTTGGACTCTTCTGGTTCAGAGGATTCTATCTCAGAGATTGATGCTGATAAATCTTCATATTTATTTAAGATGGAATTTATTCGCTCTTTACTTAAAGAAGTACTAATTGCTTTAGAAATAGAGGATTCTAGTCCTCTTGATACTAATTCTATACGTTTGGATAAGGTTTTTAAAGCTCCTGCGGTTATTCCAGAAGTTTTTTCCTGTTCCTAATGCTATTTCTGCAGTAATTTCCAAAGAATGGGATAAATTGGGTAATTCATTTACTCCTTCTAAACGTTTTAAGCAATTATATCCTGTTCCGCCTGACAGGTTAGAATTTTGGGACAAAATCCCTAAAGTTGATGGGGCTATTTCTACCCTTGCTAAACGTACTACCATTCCTACGTCAGATGGTACCTCGTTTAAGGATCCTTTAGATAGAAAAATTGAATCTTTTCTAAGAAAAGCTTATCTGTGTTCAGGTAATCTTCTTAGACCTGCTATATCATTGGCTGATGTTGCTGCAGCTTCAACTTTTTGGTTGGAAACTCTAGCGCAACAAGTAACAAATCGTGATTCTCATGATATTATTATTCTTCTCCAGCATGCTAATAATTTTATCTGTGATGCCATTTTTGATATTATTAGAGTTGATGTTAGGTTTATGTCTCTGGCTATCTTAGCCAGAAGAGCTTTATGGCTTAAGACTTGGAATGCTGATATGGCTTCTAAATCAACTCTACTTTCCATTTCTTTCCAGGGAAACAAATTATTTGGTTCTCAGTTGGATTCTATTATTTCAACTGTTACTGGTGGGAAAGGAACTTTTTTACCACAGGATGAAAAATCTAAAGGTAAAAACAGGGCTAACAATCGTTTTCGTTCCTTTCGTTTCAACAAAGAACAAAAGCCTGATCCTTCGTCCTCAGGAGCAGTTTCAGTTTGGAAACCATCTCCAGTCTGGAATAAATCCAAGACTGCTAGAAAGGCAAAGCCTGCTTCTAAGTTCACATGAAGGTACGGCCCTCATTCCAGTTCAGCTGGTAGGGGGCAGGTTACGTTTTTTCAAAGAAATTTGGATCAATTCTGTTCACAATCTTTGGATTCAGAACATTGTTTCAGAAGGGTACAGAATTGGTTTCAAGATGAGACCTCCTGCAAAGAGATTTTTTCTTTCCCGTGTCCCAGTAAATCCAGTGAAAGCTCAAGCATTTCTGAATTGTGTTTCAGATCTAGAGTTGGCTGGAGTAATTATGCCAGTTCCAGTTCCGGAACAGGGGATGGGGTTTTATTCAAATCTCTTCATTGTACCAAAGAAGGAGAATTCCTTCAGACCAGTTCTGGATCTAAAATTATTGAATCGTTATGTAAGGATACCAACGTTCAAGATGGTAACTGTAAGGACTATATTGCCTTTTGTTCAGCAAGGGAATTATATGTCCACAATAGATTTACAGGATGCATATCTGCATATTCCGATTCATCCAGATCATTATCAGTTCCTGAGATTCTCTTTTCTAGACAAGCATTACCAATTTGTGGCTCTACCGTTTGGCCTTGCTACAGCTCCAAGAATTTTCACAAAGATTCTCGGTGCCCTTCTGTCTGTAATCAGAGAACAGGGTATTGTGGTATTTCCTTATTTGGACGATATCTTGGTACTTGCTCAGTCTTTACATTTAGCAGAGTCTCATACGAATCGACTTGTGTTGTTTCTTCAAGATCATGGTTGGAGGATCAATTTACCAAAAAGTTCTTTGATTCCTCAAACAAGGGTAACCTTTCTGGGTTTCCAGATAGATTCAGTGTCCATGACTCTGTCTTTAACAGACAAGAGACGTCTAAAATTGATTACAGCTTGTCGAAACCTTCAGTCTCAATCATTCCCTTCGGTAGCCTTATGCATGGAAATTCTAGGTCTTATGACTGCTGCATCGGACGCGATCCCCTTTGCTCGTTTTCACATGCGACCTCTTCAGCTCTGTATGCTGAACCAATGGTGCAGGGATTACACGAAGATATATCAATTAATATCTTTAAAACCGATTGTTCGACACTCTCTAACGTGGTGGACAGATCACCATCGTTTAATTCAGGGGGCTTCTTTTGTTCTTCCGACCTGGACTGTAATTTCAACAGATGCAAGTCTCACAGGTTGGGGAGCTGTGTGGGGATCTCTGACGGCACAAGGAGTTTGGGAATCTCAGGAGGTGAGATTACCGATCAATATTTTGGAACTCCGTGCAATTTTCAGAGCTCTTCAGTTTTGGCCTCTTCTGAAGAGAGAATCGTTCATTTGTTTTCAGACAGACAATGTCACAACTGTGGCATACATCAATCATCAAGGAGGGACTCACAGTCCTCTGGCTATGAAAGAAGTATCTCGAATTTTGGTTTGGGCGGAATCCAGCTCCTGTCTAATCTCTGCGGTTCATATCCCAGGTGTAGACAATTGGGAAGCGGATTATCTCAGTCGCCAAACGTTGCATCCGGGCGAATGGTCTCTTCACCCAGAGGTATTTCTTCAGATTGTTCAAATGTGGGGGCTCCCAGAGATAGATCTGATGGCCTCTCATCTAAACAAGAAACTTCCCAGGTATCTGTCCAGATCCCGGGATCCTCAGGCGGAGGCAGTGGATGCATTATCACTTCCTTGGAAGTATCATCCTGCCTATATCTTTCCGCCTCTAGTTCTTCTTCCAAGAGTAATCTCCAAGATTCTGAGGGAATGCTCGTTTGTTCTGCTAATAGCTCCGGCATGGCCTCACAGGTTTTGGTATGCGGATCTTGTCCGGATGGCATCTTGCCAACCATGGACTCTTCCGTTAAGACCAGACCTTCTGTCACAAGGTCCTTTTTTCCATCCGGATCTGAAATCCTTAAATTTAAAGGTATGGAGATTGAACGCTTGATTCTTGGTCAAAGAGGTTTCTCTGACTCCGTGATTAATACTATGTTACAGGCTCGTAAATCTGTATCTCGAGAGATATATTATAGAGTCTGGAAGACTTATATTTCTTGGTGTCTTTCTCATCTTTTTTCTTGGCATTCTTTTAGAATACCGAGAATTTTACAGTTTCTTCAGGATGGTTTAGATAAGGGTTTGTCCGCAAGTTCTTTGAAAGGACAAATCTCCGCTCTTTCTGTTCTTTTTCACAGAAAGATTGCTATTCTTCCTGATATTCATTGTTTTGTACAAGCTTTGGTTCGTATAAAACCTGTCATTAAGTCAATTTCTCCTCCATGGAGTTTGAATTTGGTTCTGGGAGCTCTTCAAGCTCCTCCGTTTGAACCTATGCATTCATTGGACATTAAATTACTTTCTTGGAAAGTTTTGTTCCTTTTGGCCATCTCTTCTGCTAGAAGAGTTTCTGAATTATCTGCTCTTTCTTGTGAGTCTCCTTTTCTGATTTTTCATCAGGATAAGGCGGTGTTGCGAACTTCTTTTGAATTTTTACCTAAAGTTGTGAATTCCAACAACATTAGTAGAGAAATTGTGGTTCCTTCATTATGTCCTAATCCTAAGAATTCTAAGGAGAAATCGTTGCATTCTTTGGATGTTGTTAGAGCTTTGAAATATTATGTTGAAGCTACGAAATCTTTCCGTAAGACTTCTAGTCTATTTGTTATCTTTTCCGGTTCTAGGAAAGGCCAGAAAGCTTCTGCCATTTCTTTGGCATCTTGGTTGAAATCTTTAATTCATCTTGCCTATGTTGAGTCGGGTAAAATTCCGCCTCAGAGAATTACAGCTCATTCTACTAGGTCAGTATCTACTTCCTGGGCGTTTAGGAATGAAGCTTCGGTTGACCAGATCTGCAAAGCAGCAACTTGGTCCTCTTTGCATACTTTTACTAAATTCTACCATTTTGATGTATTTTCTTCTTCTGAAGCAGTTTTTGGTAGAAAAGTTCTTCAGGCAGCGGTTTCAGTTTGAATCTTCTGCTTATGTTTTTCGTTAAACTTTATTTTGGGTGTGGATTATTTTCAGCAGGAATTGGCTGTCTTTATTTTATCCCTCCCTCTCTAGTGACTCTTGTGTGGAAAGATCCACATCTTGGGTAGTCATTATCCCATACGTCACTAGCTCATGGACTCTTGTTAATTACATGAAAGAAAACATAATTTATGTAAGAACTTACCTGATAAATTCATTTCTTTCATATTAACAAGAGTCCATGAGGCCCACCCTTTTTTGTGGTGGTTATGATTTTTTTGTATAAAGCACAATTATTCCAATTCCTTATTTTATATGCTTCGCACTTTTTTTCTTATCACCCCACTTCTTGGCTATTCGTTATACTGATTTGTGGGTGTGGTGAGGGGTGTATTTATAGGCATTTTAAGGTTTGGGAAACTTTGCCCCTCCTGGTAGGAATGTATATCCCATACGTCACTAGCTCATGGACTCTTGTTAATATGAAAGAAATGAATTTATCAGGTAAGTTCTTACATAAATTATGTTTTTTTATTTTGTTAGGGGGATTAGATTAGGTGTAAGTAGTTTAAAAATCTTGTAATTTGTTTATTATTTTCTGTAATTTAGTGTTTGTTTGTTTTTGTACTTTAGCTAATTTTATTTAATTGTATTTAATTTAGGGAATTAATTATAGTGTAGTGTTAGGTGTAATTGTAACTTAGGTTAGGTTTTATTTTACAGGTACTTTTGCCTTTATTTTAGCTAGGTAGTTATTAAATAGTTAATAACTATTTAGTAACTATTCTACATAGTTAAAATAAATACAAACTTGCCTGTAAAATAAAAATAAATCCTAAGCTAGCTATAGTTATATTTTAGCTATCTTAGGGTTTATTTTACAGGTAAGTATTTAGTTTTAAATAGGAATAATTTAGTTAATGATAGGAATATTTATTTCGATTTCTTTTAATTAATTATATTTAAGTTAGGGGGTGTTAGGTTTAGGGTTAGACTTAGGTTTAGGGGTTAATAACTTTAATATAGTGGCGGTGACGTTGGGGGCGACAGATTAGGGGTTAATAAATGTAGGTAGGTGGCGGCGATTTTAGGGCCGGCAGATTAGAGGTTAATAATATTTAACTAATGTTTGTGAGGCGGGAGTGCGGCATTTTAGGGGTTAATATGTTTATTATAGTGGTGGCGATGTCCGGTTCGGCAGATTAGGGGTTAAAAATTGTATTTTAGTGTTTGCGATGTGGGAGGGGCTCAGTTTAGGGGTTAATAGGTAGTTTATGGGTGTTAGTGTAATTTTTAGCACTTTAGTTAAGAGTTTTATGCTACAGCGTTGTAGTGTAAAACGCTTAACTACTGACTTTAAAATGCGGTACCAGTCTTGACAGGAGAGGGTCTACAGCTCACTTTTTGGCAGACTCATAATACCGGCGCTATGCAAGTCCCATTGAAAAAAGAGGATACGCAATTTACGTAAGTGGATTTGCGGTATTTCCAAGTCTGGCCAAAAAAGTGAGCGGTGAGCCTGTACCTGCAAGACTCGTAATACCAGCGGGCGTTAAAAAGCAGCGTTAGGGCTGGCTAACATTGCTATTTACTAACGCACAACTCGTAATCTAGCCATAAGTTTTTGGGAGCCAAAAGCTCCCTCTGTTATAAACAGAAAAAGGGGGAATAAAGGGGGGGAAAGGGTAGGGGTTGTCTCATCTACTCTGTCTTTGTTTTGTTTGCATTATCTCCACATCGGAACTTTAGAGTATTAATTTCTTTCAATAGCCATACTTAAAAAGTTGGATCCTAGAAAGGGGACATTAAAATAATCTGTTTCTCCTTGGAATGAGATTGAATAAGGTTTTTCTATTTACCGAAGAAACGTTTAATACTGAATTCAGAAATCAAAAGATAAGTTTATGCAGAGTCAATATTTGCAATGTTGATCCTTCTTTTTCAAGACCTGCAATTCGCCCGGGCATGCTGTCTATCAACTTCTGGGCCACATCCTGACTGATAGCAGCCCATTCTTGCATAATCAATGCTTGGAGTTTTTCAGAATTTGTAGTTTTTTTTTTGTTCACCTGCCTCTTGAGGATTGACCACAAGTTCTCAATGGGATTAAGGTCTGGGGAGTTTTCTGGCCATGGACCCAAAATTTTGATGTTTTGTTCCCCAAGCTACTTAATCTTCCTTTAGCATTCACATTGTCCGGCAGCAGTACTTTCCCTTTTTCTTGTTTCAATTTATGTTTTGAAAGTGCCAGTGTTCTAAAGTAAATGGTATACCATAGGAATGTGTTTACCATGTCACTTCCGGTGACGTATTATCAGCTGTTGGAGCTGTGTGGCGCACAATGCGCAAGAGCACCAACCTCCTAAAAACAGCTGTTTAAGGAGATTTACTTGCAAATCGCAGGATTCTATGGATCGTACTTTGCAATGTGCATACGGCCCTACTCCGTGCGCTGCCGTGTTTGGAATTTTTAAATAAAGGCTACATTTTTATATGAAGTTCGGTGAATGCTCAGAAATTTTATTCCGTTGGGGTGAGGTAGGGAAGGTGAGGGTGTGTGGTGTGGGTATCATGACTGTAGCACTATGATGTCACATTTGTCACTGTCATACATATACTTTTTAGCTCACTCAAATACACTTTAGAATCTAGAGTGTATTTGAGTGATCTAAAAACTATATGCATGACAGTGGCATATAGAGTCTAGATTATATTGAATAAAGCGACCGCAGTACACGTGTGCACAGTGAAGGCTATTAGCCTCTATAAATTATGATTACGGGCCATCCGTTGTTTACTTTACATCAGCTGTTTCGAGGAGGTTGTGCTTCTTGCGCATTGTGTGAAACACCCCTCCAGCAGCTGAGTCACGTGACCTAAAGTGCCGTGGTATACACATTCCTATGCGGTATACCACTTTCTTTAGAACACTGGTACTACTGCTCCCATCAACAGCCTTTATTGGAGTGACACACTGTATTTTCTCACCTCCCCACCCATACAGCAGAACCAGTGTGACTCTATACACCAACAGCCATACTCAGACTCAATCCTAGTCTGTCTTGGAGGACACAAGCTCTCTGGCGTTTCCTGACTTACTCAGTGGCTGGTGCGGAGGACGGCTTGCTTCATACCTGGCAACTTCGGTACCAGTTGGAATTCTACTACACTACACTGACACAGTGGTAAGTGGTCACATATCATTGGGAGGGACGTGACCGGGGAGGTGATACACGTGTGAACATAACTTTGGCCATTCTGGGATACAAAAATTGACTTACGGCATCAACTTGATCATTTGAATACTGAACTGTAACCCACGAATTATACTTTCTCACAGGCCTGCAATAATTATACTGGCAGAACAGTGTGTTTTTGTCTCCCTTGCTTTTTGATATAGCTATATATTTTAATAGTGTCTTAATTTTCAGACTGCTAACCAAGCCAAGAAATAACAATTTATGCTTACCAGATAAATTCCTTTCTTTCCTGGCAGGGAGAATCCACAACTTAATTCCTTACTGTTGGGAAATACAACACCTGGCCACCAGGAGGCAGCAAAGACACCCCAACCAAAGGCTTAAATATCCCTCCCACTTCCCCTATCCCCCAGTCTTTCTGCCGAGGGAACAAGGAAAAGCAGGAGAAACATCAGGGTATAAAGGTGCCAGAAGAAATATAAAAAGGGAACTGCCCAACAAAAAAAGAAATTATGGGCGGAGTCATGAACTCTCCCTGCCAGAAAGGAATTTATCTGGTAAGCATAAACTATGTTTTACTTCCATAAGGCAGGGAGAGTCCACGACTTCATTCCTTACTGTTGGGAAAACTATAACCAAGCTCCAGGACACTGAAGGAATAACGGGAGGAAACAAAAAAGGAGACTAACACTATTCTGAGGGCACCACAGCCGGCAAAACTTTTCTCCCGAAAGCTGCTTCAGCCAAAGCAAACACATCAAACTTGTAAAATTTAGAAAAAAAAAAGTGTGTAAGGAGGACCAGGTAGCCACCTTACAAATCTGATCCATAGAGGCTTTGTTCTTAAAAGCCTAGGAGGAAGCCACTGCTCTAGTGGAATGAGCAGTTGTTCTCTCAGGAGGCTGTCTCCCCGCTGTCTCATAAGCTGTCAGGATAGGTAAAGTCCAGAGTTAGACCCAAATGCTAGAATGAGGGTAGTAACACCCTAGCACAGTGAGTATATACCAGGACCTGACCCTGCGACAGCTACAGTATAATATACTCACAGAAATAGGCTGGAAGATGGCACAGCAGGGTCAGGAGAATAAACTTCGTGTAGATAGGGTTAATCAAAAGAGTAATCAAGCAAGCAATGTCCAGCAACGTGTAATCAGGCAGGTAAGGGTTAACCAATAGAGTAATCAAGCAAGCAATGTCCAGCAATGTGTAATCAGGCAGGTAGGAGTTAACCAATAGAATAATCCAGCAAGCAATGTCCAGCAACGTGTAATCAGGCAGGTAGAGGTTAACTAATAGAATAATCTAGCAAGCAATGTCCAGCAACGTGTAGTCAGGCAGGTAGGGGTTAACCAAAAGAGTAATCCAGCAAGCAAAGTCCAGCAACAAGAAATCAGTCAGATAGGGGTTCAGGGTGAAGAATTAATCAAGCACAGGTTCAGAATATCAAAGATATAAAGAGTACTCACTTAGCCAACGAGTGAAAACAAACAGGCACTGGAGGAGAGAAGACGCCGGAATAAGAAGCCATTCTGACGTCAGAGGAGAGGGACGGCTTCAGCCAAGTTGCTAGGCAACAGAACGTAGCGCAACAGCGCAGAAGAAACCAAGGAAGAGAGAGAGCGATCAGCTGAGCGATCGCGACATAAGCTAAGTGGATGACACTCAACCAGAAAGATAGGGAAGTCGTAGTAGCCTTCTGCCCCTTACGCTTCCCCGTATAGATGGAAAAGAGAAAGATTGTCTGAATTCCTTAGTAGGCTGAAGATAAAACTTCAAGGCACGGATCACATATAGATTTTGAAGCAAGCGTTCCTTTGCTGAAGGATTAGGACAGAAGGAAGGAACAACAATATCATGATTAATGATAAGATCCGACACCACCTTAGGGGTTAAACCCTAATTTAGTACGTAAAACTGCCTTATCAGCATGGAAAACAAGATAAGTGGGTCACATTGCAAAGCAGAAATCTCAGACACTCTGTGCACAGAGGCAATAGCCAACAACAAAAAAAGAACCTTCCAAGATAATTTAATGTCAACAGTATGCATAGGCTCAAACTGAGCCTGCTGCAAAATACTAAGAACAAGATTGAGGCTCCTAGTCAGAGCCTTAACAAAGGACTGCACATCTGGAAGCTCAGCCAATCTCTTGTGCAGTAACACTGACAGGGCCGATATCTGTCCCTTCAGGGAACTAGCAGATAGACCCTTGTCCAGTCCATCCTGGAGAAAGGATAACATTCTGGCAACCTATTGCCAGGAAAAGCCACGCTCTTCACACCAGCACAAGTAAGTCCTCCACACTTTATGGTAGATACGACGAGTAACTGGCTTACAAGCTTGAACCAGAGTGTCGATAACACTGAGAACCCTCTCTTGGCTATGACTAATCGTTCAATCTCCACGCAGTCAGCCTCAAAAAAATCTAGATTTTGATGAATGAAGGGACCCTGTATCAGCAGATCTCTGCGACAAGGTAACCTCCACTGAGGAGATGAGGACATCCCCCCCAGATCCGCAAACCACGTCCTTCGCGGCCACAATGGAGCAATCAGAATCACTGATGCTCCATCCTGCTTGATGCGAGCCACCACGCGAGGGAGAAGCGGTAATGGAGGAAAGAGATATACGAGTCTTAACCTTTATAGTACTGATAGGGCATGAGTTCTGCCTGAGGATCCTTCGACCTCGACCCGTACCTGGGTAGTTTGGTATTGAGGCGGGATGCCATGAGATCTATCTCCGGCATCCCCCATTCGCTGCATATCTCTGCAAACACCTTGGGTGGAGTGACAATTCCCCTGGGTGAAAGGATTGCCTGCTGAGGAAGTTCGCTTCCCAGTTGTCCACACCCGGAATGTGGATTGCTGACAGCGTACATCTGTGAGTCTCCGCCCACTCTAGTATCTGAGATACTTCTCTCATCGCCAAGGGACTTCTCTTGTTCCCCCTGATGGTTGATGTAGGCAACCAAGGTTATATTGTTGGATTGGAATCTGATAAACTGCAACGAACCCAGAAGGGGCCAAGCCTTCAAGGCATTGAAGATTGCTCAGAGTTCCAATATATTGATCATAAGGGAGGACTCCTCCTGAGTCCACAGCCCTTGTGCCTTCTTGGCTACCCAGCATGAAAGGCTTGCATTCGCAGTCACAATCTCCCAGCACTTGCCTTGGGACAGATGATCTGGACAGAGCCACCAAGAGAGCGAGTCTCGACAGGTTGTCCAGCAAAATCTGTTGAGACAGATCTGAATGGTCGCCGTTGCATTGTCTCAGCATGCATAGTTGTAAGGATCTGAGATGGAACCTGGCAAAGGGAATGGATGTCCATACAGGACACCATGAGTCCGATCACTTCCATACACTGGGCCACTGAGGGTCTCAAGGAGGCCTGGAGGGCAAGACATGTAGTAGTTAGTTTGCAACATCTCTGATCTGTGAGAAATATTCTCATGAATATGGAGTCTATTATTGTCCCCAGGAAATTCACTTTGAGTAAGAGAACTCTCTTCCAAGTTTATCTTACATCCATGTCATTGAAGAAGACTGAGAAGGGACTCCGAGTGTTCTTCCACTAGACGAAAAGATGGTACCTATACCAAAATATTATCCAGGTAAGGTGCTACTGCAATACCTTGTGCTCTGGCAATGGCTAGAAGATCCTCCAGAACCTTCGAAAAAAATCCTTGGAGCAGTAGCTAGGGCATATGGAAGAGATATGTACTGGAAGTGCTGGTCCAGAAAGGCAAACCTCAGAAACTAAAAATGTTCTGTGTAAAACCTCAGGAACTAAAAATGTTCTGTGTATCGGAACGTGAAGGTATGCATCCTTCAGGTCTATGGTGGTGATAAACTGTCCTTCCTGAACCAAAGGAAGGATTGACCGTATTGTCTCCATCTTGAAAGAGAGAATGCTCAGAAACTTGTTTAGGCCCTATAAGTCCAGAATTGGATAAGGTTAGACTAAAACCCCAAACCTCTTTCTGCTGTAGGTACCGGGACAATTACTCCTAGTGAGGAGAGATCTTGTACGCAACCTAAAAAAAGCAGTCCTCTTTTCTGGTCTTGCAGACAGTCTGGAGAGTAGGAATCTGCCCCTGGGCGGATGAGATTTGAATCCTATCTGGTATAAAACCTCTAGGACCCTGTACATCCTGGAACCAAGTGTCTGAAAAAGAGACAGTCTGCCCCCTACTTGATCCAATACCGGATCAGGGGACGTCCCTTCATGCAAATTTGTTCTCGGCGGGCTTCTTAGTCTGTTTGGACTTATTCCAGGACTGAACTGGCTTCCAAGTACTCTTGGGCTGCTCGGACTTGGATGAGGATTGCCGTTGTGATTTGTCAGAACGAAAATTAGAGAATTGCCGTCCCTTAGGCCTATTCTTAACCTGCGGTAGGAAGGCACCTTTCCTTCCAGTAGCCGTAGAAATAATAGAGTCCAGCCCTGGACGGAATAAAATCTTCCCCTTGAAAGGAAGAGAAAGGAGTCTGGATTTAGAAGTCACCAAGACTTCAATCAGAGAGCCCGGCAGGCTAGGACCACAAAGCCAGAAGCCTTTGCATTTAGACGAATAATCTGTATATTCACATCACAGATGGAGTTAGCAACTCAGAGATTTAATTCTCTCCTGAATATCCTTGAGGGGAGTCTCCAACTCAATGAGCTACGACAGTGTCGCACCAGTACTTAATATTGAAGAAACAGGACCAGCACTCACTTTATCCTCAATTTTCCAAATAAAATGAAAAAAATTCTATGGACCTTATGATATTGAATATAGAATTCTCTAACCGCGAGCTGCAGGAACTGTCTGGGAAGATAGAGGCACAAAGAAATAAACTGCAGGACACGGTGGGTGAAGAGGAGTTCCAGCGTATGCACCAGGAAGTTGTTGAAGGGGTTAATTTGGCAAAAGCTGAGATCGAGGAACGCAAGAGATGGAAGTTCCGATGCGACAAGCAGGATTACACTTCCGGTAGTGTATACAGATGGACCCGCCCACGTAGACGTCCGACGCACACAGGCCCAAGATGGATGACATCACGGAATCGCCAACAGAAGGTGACGGATAGTGACGCAAGCACGGACAGCTCCGGTACAGCACATGCATCGACTGCCAATGAAGGCACATCCAGCTCTTTTTTGTCAGGAGCAATGGGGTCAAGCGACAGAGGAGGTATAACACAAGAAGGGGTGTCAGACGGAGGAGGAGGAGGAATGGGGACCCAGCAGAAAATGAAGAACAAACTAAAGAGGTAAATGTGATTAACTTGTCTTCCTATGCATTAACCACAGATGAAGTGACGGTACTTAACATGGGCTTATCTTTCTGCCCCACTACCACTCCTGATACATTTGCTATCATGACAGATCTCACACGTTTTTTCAGGGGTCTACGACTTAAGGCATTCTTTAATAATCCAAACAAACAGCTTTTCACACAGAATACACAGGACATTAACAATGAGGGTACCTTTGATTTAACTCCCTTGGGTCTTCATTTAAAAAGTTCCTTCAACCCTTCAGGAGACAATGTGGCCATTGAGACCTTTATCAAACTGGTGGATACCGACTTTAGGAAGTTAACTATGAATTACAAAGAGGACAATAGACACAACCTTAGTAAAAATTTATACCAAGCACTCAAAACCCTGCAAGACAACAAAAACCTTACCATCAAGCCCGCCGATAAGGGCGGTGCGGTGGTTGTAATGGACACTGTTAAATATAAAAAGGAAATTATGCGACAGCTTGAAGATGAAACTACTTACATGAAATTGGACTGTGATCCTACTAACAGTGTCTGTCAAGATTTAAAGAGAATATTAGATATAGGTTTGACTAATGAATTACTAACTAAAAAATTGTATGATTTTTTTGCTTCCTGTACATCCTATTGTTCCTGTATTTTACGTAGTTCCCAAAGTTCACAAGAGTTTGGTTGACCCCCCCGGGAGACCTATCGTGGCCGGGATAAACTCCCTACTTAGTCCCACAGCCCAGTTTTTGGATAAGGTTTTGTCCCCTATGGTCACTCAAGGGAAGTCATATATTAGGGACACAGGTCACTTCATTGAATGTATCTCTCAGTTTAAGTCACTGGGAGAGGATGTAATTCTTTCCACATGGGACGTAAGTTCCTTATATACTGTTATACCGCATTCCATGGGGATTAATTGTATTGGTAACACATTAGCCAAGAGCGGTCTGTATAGTCGGCAACAACAAGAATGGCTTATCCAGTTGTTGGACCTGGTCTTGACCAATAATTTCTTTTTGCATGAAAAGCAGTTTTACATGCAAAAGAATGGGACTGCTATGGGGTCCAATGTGGCCCCAGCTTATGCATGTTTGGTTATGGACTCCATTGAAGAAAGAATAGTCTATAATGATCCCTTGTTTAATGAGTGTTGTCAGGGGTGGTTCCGCTACATAGATGATTTGTTCATCGTGTGGCGGGGCCCCCCTGAAAAATTGAGACAGCTCCAGGTTAATATTGAGAACACTGTTCCCTTTCTAAAATTCAGTTGCAAACATGATTACCACAAGGTTGAGTTTTTGGATACTACTGTCCTTAAACAAAATGGGTCCTTAACGACTGATTTATTTGTGAAACCCACAGACCGTAATACTTTGCTGCATCGCAAAAGTTTTCATCCCCCTAAGGTATTCAACAGTGTCCAAAAATCCCAGTTAATTAGGGTGGACAGAATAGTCACTGATCCCCAGATGAAACAGGTCAGATTTATTGAGATGAAAAATAAATTTATCCAAAGGGGTTATGATAGTCAGCAATTAGATGTAGTAGAACAATCCATTAAGGTAAGTCACATACTACATCTGCTAATAAAAGAATGAATTTTGTCACATCATATAACACTATGAGCCAAAAAGTTTTTAACATTATCAAGAGGAACTGGCCTTTACTTAAGGAAGCTTGTCCAGAGATTGAAGAGTTCCAGATTATCCCAAGAGCAGCCTATCGTAGGGGTAAAACCATAGGTAAAAGGCTGGTTAGGGCCATGTCTAGTACTGAAACAACTAGGATTGGGGACCAGAGATTCCTTGGTAAACCCAAGGATGGTACATTCATCTGCCTAGGTTGTGGTCAGTGTGGTAATGTCATTAAAGGAGGTAGCATCTCACATCCATACACTGGGGGAAAAATTTCCAATTAAAGGTTATTACACATGTAATTCTACACATGTGGTGTATGCGTTAAAGTGCCCATGTGGGCTGTTATATGTTGGCGAGACGACCCAAAGGGTCAAAGACCGCATATGCCAACATAAATCCACAATTAGAAATGAGAAAACCGCTAACCTCCCAGTTCCTGCACACTTTATTGAGAAAGGCCATCAAATTAACCAGCTTAGATATATGGTAATAGATCAGGCCCCCAAACAGATTAGAGGGGGTGATAGGGTCAAGGACCTCCTGTATAGGGAGGCCAGATGGATCTGGAAGTTAGATACTATGCACCCAAAGGGGCTCAACAGGGAATTTGACTTACTCCCTTTTATTTAAGGCCATTGTTGACTATGTAGCTGTGTCTGGTTCTAGTTGATTAATAAACTATAGATATATGATATGTAGCTAAATAGCTAAAAAAAACTAGCCATATAGTACAGTATATATAGCAACTTGCTGCATCTCTTTTTAAATGGAGTCTATTTCACATCAGGAGCTTAAGGGGTTAAAATATAGCTATGTGAGAATGGCTAATTTGTTTGTTAGGTCAGGTGTGACCTTGTCAGGTGTGTGACCCCTCCCCTTTGAGTTGTGATTGGTCTCCTATGTATATAAATGTGTGATTTTTCTCTATACATGTTAGCTTGATAAAGGGGCAGGAGCCCCGAAACGTTGCTCTGTTGAATAAAGGCACTGTTGCCATATTTTGAGTGCCACCGGTGTGTCGTTTTAGTGTCGCACCAGTAGGTAGCTGCTGTCGCCGGTTGAAATAAAAACCCCATATGTTGAAACATCTTCCTCAGAAAAGTTTCCATTTTCTTATCCATAGGCTTTCTAAAAGAAGAACTATCCTCCAGAGGGATAGTAACATGCTTAGCCAGTGTAGAAATAGCACCATCCACCTTAGGGATGGAGCCCCACAAATCTAATTGAGAGTTAGGGACCGGGAATAATTTTTTAAAAGTAGACGAAGAGGGAAAAAGGAAATTTAGGCTTACCTGATAAATTTATTTCTTTTTCGATACGATGAGTGCACGTATTTCATCCTTACTTGTGGGATTACGCCTCCTGGTCAGCAGGAGGAGGCAAAGAGCACTACAGCAGAGCTGTATAAATAGCTCCTCCCTTCCCTCCCAACCCAGTCATTCGACCGAAGTTAGGAAGAGAAAGGAAAAGCTAAGGTGCAGAGGTGTCTGAAGTTTAACAAAAAAATAATAACCTATCTCATTGTCAGATCCTATCTGTCTCCTGCTGCTGTCCCTATAAATTTCTCCTCACTGCCTATAAAAACCCACAGCTTCACTTACACTTGCTGGATTATCTAGACTCCGTTGTATCAGAGTCTATGTGAGTCAATCCGGTTCTCACCTTACAGGAAGTCAGCTGCTTCTCTGGATTCTACTCCTCGCAAGCCTCTGCATTATTCCTCTCACGCTGCCTCTCTGCGCTCTCAGCTCACGCTGTCTCTCCACACTCACAGCCTCTCAGTACACGCTGCCATGTCATCAGCTACGGCCGCAACCGTTACCGCTCTCACAGCACCTCAGAGCAGTGGTAAACTAAGCTGTATAACATTCTGGCTCTTGGCGGTTAACCCTAAGAACTACCTCAGGTCGTATACTTACAAACTGGTGATATATACTATTGAATATGAACGCTGTAACTCCTCCATTCTTATTTAAACTGCAGTAGTACTCCTTAAGATATTATTCTGTGTTTTCTACCATTCTCCTCGCCACTGCACAGTGATACAGACTCCAGTGTCTGTCTAACATTATTGCATTTGGCAAATATCAAACTCAGAGTCTTAGTCTACAAAACTTTAGTTGTTTATAGTCAAAGTATCTGAGACATTCATATAACCAGAGGTTCAATTATCACTGTTTGCAGTTTGTTTCAAAGAATACTGTGTTTGTTTGTTTGTTTGTTTGTAAGGTGTGATATAATAATCCAGCCCAAATATATTTAGTGGTGTCAGTTATGGATATGACTGAAATAGCAAACCAACTCTCTTTACTCACACAGCGTATGGATAATGTGACTCAATCAATCAGGGAATTACAAAGTGAAACCCAGGTGTTGAAAGACTGTGTGAGAGAGATGTATGCAGCTAAAACCACACAACCAGAACCCCAGGTAGCCATGCCAGATAAATTCAGTGGTAACGGGGCTAATTTCAAAGAATTCAGAAATGTCTGTCTACTCCTGTTTGAACTTAAACCTAAAACTTATAATACAGACCGGTTAAAGGTTCTAACTATTATTTCTTATTCAAGGGCTGATAGTCTATTTGAAAATCAAAATGCTATTGTCGCGATCGCTCAGCTGCTGATCGCTTCTTTCTACAGCGCGGTAGCGCTTTCATTGGTTGCCTAGCAACCCTGTTCCTGTCGGCCCTTCCGATGACGTCAGGAGGCCTTCTTATTCCGGCGTCTCCTCTCATCGGTGCCTGTTTGTTTTACTCGTGGGCTTTTGTGAGTACAAATTTATTCCTGAATCTGTGCCTGTTTATTCTGAACCCTTATCCACTACCTACCGGATATCGTTGCTGGACACTGCTTACCCGACTACTCTATTGGTTAACCCCTACCTGTCTGATAACACGTTGCTGGACACTGCTTACCTGACTACTCTATTGGTTAACCCCTACCTGCCTGATAACACGTTGCTGGACACTGCTTACCTGACTACTCTATTGGTTAACCCCTACCTGCCTGATAACACGTTGCTGGATACTGCTTACCTGACTACTCTATTGGTTAACCCCTACCTGCCTGATAACACGTTGCTGGACATTGCTTACCTGACTACTCTATTGGTTAACCCCTACCTGCCTGATAACACGTTGCTGGACACTGCTTACCTGACTACTCTATTGGTTAACCCCTACCTGCCTGATAACACGTTGCTGGACACTGCTTACCTGACTACTCTATTGGTTAACCTCTACCTGCCTGATAACAAGTTGCTGGACACTGCTTACCTGACTCCTCTATTGGTTAACCCCTACCTGCCTGATAACACGTTGCTGGACACTGCTTACCTGACTACTCTATTGGTTAACCCCTATCTGCCTGATTACACGTTACTGGATATTGCTTGCCTGACTATTCTATTGGTTAACCATTATCTGCCTGATTACACTTTGCTGGACATTGCTTGCCTGATTACTCTATTGATTAACCCTTTCTACACAAAGTTTCTTCTCCTGACCCTGCTGTGTCATCTTCCAGTCTATTACTGTGAGTATATATTATACTACAGCTGTCGCAGGGTCAGGTCCTGGTATATACTCACTGTGCTAGGGTGTTATTAACCTCATTCTAGCATTTGGGTCTAACTCTGGACTTTACCTATCCTGACATTACAAACAGGCCATATAATGGACCCTGGTGAGTTATCCAGAGCTGTAGCTCTACAGGGACAGCTTCTTGGAACCCACTCTGCACACCTGCAATCCCTGGATTCTAAATTGGATCAAATAACTGCTCTTTTGCATAATCTTTCTCCTCCTTCTCAAGTCTCGGCAACACCTGTTGTTCCTGTGGCCAGCTCTAACCCTGCATTTAATCCGCCACAACCTGCAGAACAATTTATTCCTAGAATTCCCCTACCGGATAAATATGACGGCAATCCTGAAGACTGTCGAGGATTTCTTAATCAGTGCCGCCTTCACTTCAGAAATAATCCTCAGATGTTTTGTTCTTCTTCCTCCAAGATCACCTTTTTAATTTCTCTTATGAAGGGTAAAGCCCTGGCTTGGGTTTCTCCACTGTTGGAAAAGGATGATCCTTTGCTCCAGGATATTGAAACTTTTGTATCTATATTTTCTTCTGTGTTTGATAAACCTGGTAGATCAGCGGCGGCTGAAGCAGGACTTTTAGATTTAAGACAAGGATCTCTTTCTGTAGCACAATACGCTATAGAATTCCGGACTTTAGCTGCTGAAACTATGTGGAATCATGGGGCACTGCGTGCAGCATTTCGTAAAGGTCTTTGTGATCGTTTGAAAGACGAATTGGTTTATAGGGATCTTCCCGATTCTCTAGAAGATCTTATCAACCTATGTATCAAGCTTGATGCTCGTTACTCTGAGCGTCTCCATGAACGTGACCGTAACAGAAGATCCTTTATCAGATCTCCCTTTCGTCCTATGCCTCATTCTCCAAAACTTCCTACTCCTAATACTTCTATCTCTGAGTCAAGTGAACCCATGGAGCTTGGTGCTATTAAATTATCCGAAGCTGAACGTCTCAGAAGGCGTAATCTGGGACTATGTCTGTACTGCGGTATTAAGGGGCATATGTTAAAAGATTTTCCAACTCGTCCAGTAAAAGCCAGGGCTTAACTCCAGGAAGAGGGGCTGAGTTAAGCCAAAGTTCTTTTTCTTCCCTCAATCCCAAGCTGTTTGTTCCGGTTACTGTCCGCTTTGGCAACACCAAATTTCAGGCTCAAGCACTCATCGACTCTGGAGTTGCAGGAATGTTTATGGATTCAGAGTTTGTCAATGCTTTTCGTATTCCTTTGCTTTCCAAGAGCCAAATAATTAAAGTCACTACTGTCAGTGGTCAACCTTTAGGTTCTGGTTTCATTCGATATTCTACCATTCCTCTTCTCATGTCTGTAGGAGTACTTCATTCTGAAACCATTTGCTTTGACATCATCTCTTCTCCACAGTTTCCCCTCATTTTGGGACTTCCTTGGCTTCAACTACATGATCCAGTTTTTTCCTGGTCCAAAGGAGAGCTTGTTGCTTGGGGATCTTCTTGTTTCACACAGTGTTTACGGAATGCTCCCAAAACTTCTAGTACTGTTGTGGCAGTTTTGGGCGTTCCTGATTCTTTGCCTGAACAATATCATTCTTTCTGTGATGTCTTTTCCAAAAAAGATGCTGAAGTATTACCTCCTCACCGGACCTTTGATTGTCCCATTGACTTATTACCAGGAGCACCTCTACCTAAGGGTAAAACTTACCCACTTTCTCGTCAAGAGAATGTTTCACTTGAGGAATATATCAAGGATAATTTGGCCCAAGGTTTTATCCGCCCTTCTTCTTCTCCAGTAGGGGCAGGTTTCTTCTTTGTGGAAAAGAAAGATGGAGGTCTTCGTCCTTGCATTGATTATCGGGCTCTTAATCAAATTACAATCAAGAATTGTTATCCACTCCCTCTCATTCCCGAATTATTTGATCGTCTCCAGGGTGCTTCCATCTTCACCAAATTGGATCTTCGTGGGGCATATAATTTGGTCAGAATTCGTAAAGGGGACGAGTGGAAAACTGCCTTCAACACTAGGTTTGGACACTACGAATATTTAGTTATGCCTTTTGGGTTATGCAATGCCCCTGCAGTTTTCCAACATTTCGTTAATGAAATTTTCAGAGACTATCTTAATCAATTTGTTATTATCTATCTTGATGATATTCTGATTTATTCCCGGACTGTACAGGATCACATTCATCATGTTACATTAGTACTCCAGAGATTACGTGAAAATTCTCTTTTTGCCAAGCTTGAAAAGTGTTCTTTTCATCAAGAATCTATTCCTTTCTTGGGTTACATTATTTCTCCGTCTGGATTCAAGATGGATTCTGACAAACTGTCGGCTATCCTAGACTGGCCTAGACCTACTTCCTTAAAATCTCTTCAAAGATTCCTGGGGTTTGCCAATTATTATCGTAAGTTCATAAAGGACTTTGCTAACATCTCGGCACCCCTTACTGCTCTTACTAAAAAGGGTCAGGATTGCAAGCATTGGTCTGATCCAGCCTTACAGGCATTTGAATCTCTAAAGTCTGCATTTACTTTGGCTCCCATTCTTTGCCATCCTGTTCCGACTCTTCAATTCATTCTTGAAGTGGATGCTTCTCTGATTGCTGCTGGGGCAGTACTATCTCAGCGAAATCCTGTTTCTAGCAAGATTCTACCTGTGGGATTTTTCTCCAAGAAGTTCAATACCTCCGAACTGAATTATGACGTTGGAAACAAAGAACTGTTAGCTATTAAAATGGCTTTGGAAGAATGGAGACATCTGCTTGAAGGCACTGTTCTACCATTTCTTATACTCACAGACCATAAAAATCTTCTGTATCTTCATACTGCCAAACGCCTCAACTCACGTCAAGCCCGATGGGCTCTGTTCTTCTCCAGATTTAATTTTGTCCTCTCTTATATTCCTGGCTCTAAGAATACGAAAGCAGACGCCTTATCTAGACAATTTCTGGCTTCTGATTCTACGTTTCTGGATTCTGAACCCATTCTTCGCCCTGCTAAAGTTCTGGCTCAGTTATCTACGTTTCCTCTACAAGCATTACAGTCTGCTCAAGCTTCTGTTCCTTCATCTTATGACATACCTCCTGGGATCTTATTTGTACCTACTGAATACCACCTAAAACTTCTTCGTTGGGCTCATGATAATGTTCTGTCTGGACATCCAGGAGTACGTAATACTTTGTGGAGACTCAAACAACATGTCTGGTGGCCTTCCATGGGCAAAGATGTCAAAGATTATGTTGCAGCTTGTTATTCCTGTACCTCTAATAAACAATCCTCATCATTACCTATTGGTCTCTTACAACCTCTGCCTGTTCCATACTATCCCTGGTCTCATGTTTCCATGGACTTTATTACAGATCTTCCTAATTCTGCCGGAAACAAGACCATATGGGTGGTGGTAGACAGGTTTTCCAAAGCAGCTCATTTTGTTCCATTAACTGGATTACCATCGGCCCAGAAACTCGCTGAATTGTTTATTCTCCATATCACCAGATTACATGGTTTTCCTTTGGACATCGTTTCTGATCGAGGAGTTCAGTTTGTCTCAAGATTTTGGAAATCTCTGTGCAAACAGTTTGGAGTTACCATATCTCTTTCTACTGCGCATCATCCTCAGTCCAACGGGCAAACTGAGCGGGTAAATCAATCTCTTGAGTCCTATCTCAGGCACTATGTTAATCATCAACACTCCAATTGGTCTCAACTTCTTCCTTTAGAAGAACTTGCTTACAATTCCCGCTTCAACTCTTCTTTACAGACTTCTCCTTTCAAGGCAGCCTATGGATTCGAATCTAGAACTTTTCCTATGTCTTCGGGAGGTTCTGGAGTTCCTGGAGCAGATCGTACAGTGAGAAGTCTTTGTAAACACTGGAAGAAGATTTGGGAAATCCTTCTTCTCTCTACTCAAAAGTATAAACGATTTGCTGATCGCAGACGCCGGAAGGCGCCCTCTTTTCGGACTGGAGACAAGGTTTGGATTTCCACCAGATTCATCCGACTCAAACAACCCTGTGCTAAATTGGGTCCCAAATACATCGGACCATTCAGGATTGTTTCCAAGGTATGTTCTACTGCCTACAGGGTGGCTTTACCAGACAACTTGAAGATTCACCCTGTCTTTCACGTATCTCTTCTTAAACCAGCAGTCTCTAACCGGTTTTCCACCAAATGTAGAGTTCCCTCTCCGTTCCTTGTGGATGGTACTTCAGAATTTGAGATCAGTCAAATTCTTGATTCCAGATTACGGGGTAACCGTCTGTACTATTTGGTCCATTGGAAGGGATATCCCATCACTGAACGTTCTTGGGAACCTGCTTCTCATGTCCGTGCCTCTGCTTTGATCAAACGGTTCCACGCCCAGAATCCTTCGAAGCCTGTTCGGGTTCCCCCGGAGGGGCCCTTGAGGTGGGGGCACTGTCGCGATCGCTCAGCTGCTGATCGTTTCTTTCTACAGCGCGGTAGCGCTTTCATTGGTTGCCTAGAAACCCTGTTCCTGTCGGCCCTTCCGATGACGTCAGGAGGCCTTCTTATTCCGGCGTCTCCTCTCATCGGTGCCTGTTTGTTTTACTCGTGGGCTTTTGTGAGTACAAATTTATTCCTGAATCTGTGCCTGTTTATTCTGAACCCTTATCCCCTACCTACCGGATATCGTTGCTGGACACTGCTTACCCGACTACTCTATTGGTTAACCCCTACCTGCCTGATAACACGTTGCTGGACACTGCTTACCTGACTACTCTATTGGTTAACCCCTACCTGCCTGATAACACGTTGCTGGACACTGCTTACCTGACTACTCTATTGGTTAACCCCTACCTGCCTGATAACACGTTGCTGGACATTGCTTACCTGACTACTCTATTGGTTAACCCCTACCTGCCTGATAACACGTTGCTGGACACTGCTTACCTGACTACTCCATTGGTTAACCCCTACCTGCCTGATAACACGTTGCTGGACACTGCTTACCTGACTACTCTATCGGTTAACCTCTACCTGCCTGATAACACATTGCTGGACACTGCTTACCTGACTACTCTATTGGTTAACCCCTACCTGCCTGATAACACGTTGCTGGACACTGCTTACCTGACTACTCTATTGGTTAACCCCTATCTGCCTGATTACACGTTACTGGATATTGCTTGCCTGATTACTCTATTGATTAACCCTTTCTACACAAAGTTTCTTCTCCTGACCCTGCTGTGTCATCTTCCAGTCTATTACTGTGAGTATATATTATACTACAGCTGTCGCAGGGTCAGGTCCTGGTATATACTCACTGTGCTAGGGTGTTATTAACCTCATTCTAGCATTTGGGTCTAACTCTGGACTTTACCTATCCTGACAGCTATATTGGATTAACTACAAGAATTTCTAAAGGCATTCTCCTCTTTGTATGATGACCCTTTCAAGCAGGAATCCGCTGAGACATCACTTAGAGTCCTAAAACAAGGCAGACAGCCTGTCGAAGACTATATTTCACAATTCAAAATATATGCCATTGAATCCAAATGGAATGAGGCATCACTGAGACATCAGTTTAGACTTGGACTTAGTGAAGAAATAAAGGATGAGTTGTCTCGCACTGGTGTACCAACCAGATTGGAGGATCTCTGTAGTCTTTGTACAACTATAGACAGACGTCTGCGTGAACGCAAACTTGAGAGATCTGGCAGTTCATCATCCTATAAAAAGTACACTGTCCCAGCTCCAACTCCTAAGGAATCAGAAACACCTATGAAGATTGGGTTTATGCGTGGTCCCCTCTCTACTGAAGAGAAAAGTAGAAGGCGCGCTTTAAGATTGTGCATGTATTGTGCATCCCCAGAGCATGATGTGAACACCTGCCCTCTTTTGAAAAAGACAAAACTTGGTAAGACAATTTCTAATTCTCTTAGCCTTTCATTAAACAAAAAATCTAATACCCATATAACATTGCCACTTATCTTACAGTGGGATCTCCATCACATTGAAGTCGAGGCTTTAATCAATACCGGGGCTTCAGCAAGTTACATTGATTCACAATTTGTTAAACTAAATAAAATTCCCTTCCTAGCAAAACAGGTTTCCGTCTCAATTAATTTAGTTGATGGATCATCTCTTTCTACAGGTTCTATAACTCATGAGACTATACCCCTACTACTCTGCATTAATTCACGTCTCAGAGAGGTAATTACTTTTGACATAATTCCTAGTCCATTATATCCGATCATTCACGGCTTATCATGGTTACAATTACACAAACCTAATTTTGACTGGCAACACTCGACTGTAAATCTATCTTCCACATACTGTACACAAACTTGTTATCCTCTTGACAACATTCTACTCACCACTACTGAAAACATACCTACTAAATATCAAGACTTCCAGGATGTATTCAATAAAACTGAGGCACAGGTTCTTCCGCCACACAGGCCATACGATTGCCCCATTGACCTCCTCCCTGGTGCAACTATCCCTGTAGGTCACATATATCCTTTGTCGAAACCTGAATTAGATCATTTGAAGTTATACCTACAAGAGAATCTAGCAAAATGTTTTATAAGATCTTCAACCTCCCCAGCTGGGGCTGGTATTTTTTTCATTAAAAATAAAGATCAGACTCTCAGGCCTATAATAGATTATAGAGAGCTAAACAAAAGAACAAAGAAAAACCGATATCCGCTCCCACTTATACCCGAACTTATAGAGAGATTGCGCACTGCCAAGATCTTTACAAAATTGGATCTCAGGGGTGCTTACAATCTCATACGAATGAGGGCTGGAGATGAATGGTTGACAGCATTTAGAACCCGGTATGTCCATTACGAATATACTGTCATGCCATTCGGCCTTTGTAATGCCCCAGCAACATTTCAGTGTTTCATTAACGACATTTTCTGTGATATTCTAGATAATTTTGTAGTTGTATATTTAGACGATATACTCATTTATTCAAACACTGAACAACAACATATCACCCATGTTAGGACTGTTTTAGCACATTTACGAGAACATAAATTGTATGCTAAATTAGAAAAATGTGAATTCCATAGTTCAAGGGTCACCTTTTTGGGATATGTCATTACCAACTCTGGAATAATGATGGATGATTAAAAAATTCATGCTATAACCCAATGGCCAACTCCTAATACCAAGAAACAGGTACAACGGTTTCTTGGATTCGCCAACTTTTACCGCAAGTTTATTTGTAACTTTGTACATACAGCCAGACCACTTACTGACTTGACTAAGCTGGGAAAGCCTTTTAAATGAACCGATGAATGTGAAAAGGTTTTCCACAAGTTAAAAAAAGACTTTACTACAGCTCCCATACTGCAGTTCCCAGACACTAATAGACAGTTTATAGTCGAGGTTGGCGCTTCGGATTATGCTCTGGGGGCAATCTTGTCGCAGAAAAAAGTTCTTACTGATAAAATGCATCCAGTTGCTTACCTGTCCAGACTTCTTACATCTGCTGAACGCAACTATCCTGTTGGGTAGAGGGAATTACTGGCGATTAAGATTGCATTTGAGCAGTGGAGACACCTACTTGAAGGTGCTACATGTCCTATTGTAGTGATAACGGATCATAAAAATTTACAGTATTTAGAGCAAAATAGGACTCTTTCAGCCAGGCAACTTCGCTGGAATCTCTACTTTTCTCGATTCGACTTTATCATTACTTATCGACCAGGTAGTCGAAATGGTAAGGCTGATGCCCTCTCCAGAAGGGACTCCAGACCACTTACTCCGGAAGCACCATCTACTATTATTCCAAAATCCAAAATTCTAGGGTTACTTATAACCTCACATCCAGATTTCCAAAACTTCCAAATCAGTGATCATTCTAAACCGCTTCACCTTCTTCATAAAAAACAAAATGGTTTGTACTATTACAATAACTTATTATATCGTGGCCGGACTGTTATCCGACTGACGCTTGTCCGACGGACATTATTCTGAAAGACATTTATCCGGCTGCTGGGTGGGAATGAAGCTTAAAAATCACGGTTTTATAACATTTTTAATAGTGGACTGACAAAAGACAAATAAATCAACTTATATATAACATTTATAACCTTTTTAATAGTGGACTGACAAGACAATTAAATCAATTTATATATAACATATTAATTATAATATTATAATTATAATAATTATATTATGTGTTAAAAGTACATCGTGAGGGTAGGGACCCATGGATAGGTTCCCAGAGGCGGTTGCACACTTATACCCGAACTTATAGAGAGATTGCGCACTGCCAAGATCTTTACAAAATTGGATCTCAGGGGTGCTTACAATCTCATACGAATGAGGGCTGGAGATGAATGGTTGACAGCATTTAGAACCCGGTATGTCCATTACGAATATACTGTCATGCCATTCGGCCTTTGTAATGCCCCAGCAACATTTCAGTGTTTCATTAACGACATTTTCTGTGATATTCTAGATAATTTTGTAGTTGTATATTTAGACGATATACTCATTTATTCAAACACTGAACAACAACATATCACCCATGTTAGGACTGTTTTAGCACGTTTACGAGAACATAAATTGTATGCTAAATTAGAAAAATGTGAATTCCATAGTTCAAGGGTCACCTTTTTGGGATATGTCATTACCAACTCTGGAATAATGATGGATGATTAAAAAATTCATGCTATAACCCAATGGCCAACTCCTAATACCAAGAAACAGGTACAACGGTTTCTTGGATTCGCCAACTTTTACCGCAAGTTTATTTGTAACTTTGTACATACAGCCAGACCACTTACTGACTTGACTAAGCTGGGAAAGCCTTTTAAATGAACCGATGAATGTGAAAAGGTCTTCCACAAGTTAAAAAAAGACTTTACTACAGCTCCCATACTGCAGTTCCCAGACACTAATAGACAGTTTATAGTCGAGGTTGGCGCTTCGGATTATGCTCTGGGGGCAATCTTGTCGCAGAAAAAAGTTCTTACTGATAAAATGCATCCAGTTGCTTACCTGTCCAGACTTCTTACATCTGCTGAACGCAACTATCCTGTTGGGGAGAGGGAATTACTGGCGATTAAGATTGCATTTGAGCAGTGGAGACACCTACTTGAAGGTGCTACATGTCCTATTGTAGTGATAACGGATCATAAAAATTTACAGTATTTAGAGCAAAATAGGACTCTTTCAGCCAGGCAACTTCGCTGGAATCTCTACTTTTCTCGATTCGACTTTATCATTACTTATCGACCAGGTAGTCGAAATGGTAAGGCTGATGCCCTCTCCAGAAGGGACTCCAGACCACTTACTCCGGAAGCACCATCTACTATTATTCCAAAATCCAAAATTCTAGGGTTACTTATAACCTCACATCCAGATTTCCAAAACTTCCAAATCAGTGATCATTCTAAACCGCTTCACCTTCTTCATACAAAACAAAATGGTTTGTACTATTACAATAACTTATTATATCGTGGCCGGACTGTTATCCGACTGACGCTTGTCCGACGGACATTATTCCGAAAGACATTTATCCGGCTGCTGGGTGGGAATGAAGCTTAAAAATCACGGTTTTATAACATTTTTAATAGTGGACTGACAAAAGACAATTAAATCAACTTATATATAACATTTATAAAATTTTTAATAGTGGACTGACAAAAGACAATTAAATCAATTTATATATAACATATTAATTATAATATTATAATTATAATAATTATATTATGTGTTAAAAGTACATCGTGAGGGTAGGGACCCATGGATAGGTTCCCAGAGGCGGTTGCAGCGCCCAAGTCACTGATTGTAACAGAAAATTTTGGATCGTATCTGCCCTCGGCCGAATGTATCTTGATTTATTTAAGTAAATCTTATATATTATGTGCTATTGCCTTTAAAAAGTCTAATCTTGAGTATTCACTGTATTTTTCTAAAACTTTCATTATCCTGTTGTTTATGATTTCATATTTTTTTTGGTTTTCTCAGTTCAACTCCAGAATTAATTTTTTCAATTGTTAACTCCCATTCTGCTTGTTCTATAGTCTGCAAATGCTTGGGTGGGTTATAGACATTCGTTGGTCAAATGCTCTGTGCCATCCTTCTAGAGAGTTGTTTGTTCTAGGTAACCCTAGTTTTGTTCTTTCAAAAGTGTTCCACATCGTAATATCGAAAGTAGGTTTTCTTCTTGTACCTTGTTGTAGTTCGCCAATCCAGGTTTTTTCAAAATAATTTAAAAATTCCGATAAAATGTTACTGTTTTGTTTTTCTATTGATTTTACAAAGTCATTAAATGTTTCAACTACATCTTCCACTGGCACAAATGCTAATGCTTCTAAGCATTTTATGATCAGAGCATTTTTTTCATTATTATACCATATTTTTAAGCCCAAAGATTGTATTTTTCTCCACAGGCATTGGGAAAAATGGAAAAATCATCCATAAATTATTGTATTTTGTAAAAAATTTGTCATGCAGTTTATTGCTGCTCTTTCAAAATCTACAGTAATTGATATAGGATTGATATCTGGATTTTTTTCTTTTATAATACTAAAAATTAAATTATAAGTTTCCTGATTTTTATTTTTTGATATGCAGTATACTAATGGTATGGTATGGTTATCTTCTATTAAAACATGTATTGTATACAACTGAAAACCTAAAGGAGCTGAGTCAAATGTTCCGTCACAGAGCCAGTGTTGTTTTTTTGAAAGAAGATCTACATTTTTTTTAGTAGACAGAATGATTAAATTTTCACTTTCGTACATGATGAAATCTTCTCCTCTGGTTGTTTTTCTTAAATCATCATTTAAAATGTTTCCATTTGGTGTTGTTCGATGTCAACGTACCATTCTGGCAAGAGTTTCTTTTTTAGGTAGAGCTCCTGCTGCTTCAAGGGGGAAATTAGATGTGCAATTTTGTATTATGCTTGATGTTACTTCTTCTGAATTTTTAGCAACTTCTTTTATTTTTTCAATTGTTTTCATAGATAAAATTCTTGCTGCATTAGGTGGATGTGAATGATTTGATGCATCTTTTTCAATTATATCATTAATGGTTTTTAGCCTTCCTCCACAAAAACCTTTTTTTTTCACATCTCCAATATGTGACATTTTCTTTTTTTTTGTCTACAATGTATGCATAACCTTCATATAACATTTTTCTTCCTCCTTTACACGTCTTTATGAACTCCATTTTTTTAATTTGATGTTTTTTTTAAATTTATTTATTTAAGTGTTTGTGTTGTTTTTTTCCCTCAGTAGCCACAATATATATTTAAATTTTCTGCTTTTTTACTGATGACAATTACGCAATTACGTGATTGCGTGATTGTGCTGTTCGGCGTGCAGTCGGAAGCAGTGTATTTCGGACATATGTCTGACGGACGAATGTGTTTCGGCATTTTGTCCGTCGGAATTTTGTCCGAGCACCTATATCGTGGCCGGACTGTTATCCGACTGACGCTTGTCCGACGGACAATATTCTGAAAGACATTTATCCGGCTGCTGGGTGGGAATGAAGCTTAAAATTCACGGTTTTATAACATTTTTAAAAGTGGACTGACAAAAGACAATTAAATCAACTTATATATAACATTTATAACATTTTTAATAGTGGACTGACAAAAGACAATTAAATCAATTTATATATAACATATTAATTATAATATTATAATTATAATAATTATATTATGTGTTAAAAGTACATAATAGTCTGGATAAATTTCTGTATATAAACAAAATTCATGGATATGATTGCTAGTATTAAATGGGTCACATTTTAATGGGGTTATTTAAGCTTAACTGGAGCTTTTTGTAAGTATTTTAGATTTGTATAGGTTGAACTCGATGGACTTCAGTCTTTTTTCAACCTTATCTACTATGTTACTATGTTACTATGTATGTATGTGAGGGTAGGGACCCATGGATAGGTTCCCAGAGGCGGTTGCAGCGCCCAAGTCACTGATTGTAACAGAAAATTTTGGATCGTATCTGCCCTCGGCCGAATGTATCTTGATTTATTTAAGTAAATCTTATATATTATGTGCTATTGCCTTTAAAAAGTCTAATCTTGAGTATTCACTGTATTTTTCTAAAACTTTCATTATCCTGTTGTTTATGATTTCATATTTTTTTTTTGGTTTTCTCAGTTCAACTCCAGAATTAATTTTTTCAATTGTTAACTCCCATTCTGCTTGTTCTTTTCTTATTTTTGAAACTAGTCTGCAAATGCTTGGGTGGGTTATAGACATTCGTTGGTCAAATGCTCTGTGCCATCCTTCTAGAGAGTTGTTTGTTCTAGGTAACCCTAGTTTTGTTCTTTCAAAAGTGTTCCACATCGTAATATCGAAAGTAGGTTTTCTTCTTGTACCTTGTTGTAGTTCGCCAATCCAGGTTTTTTCAAAATAATTTAAAAATTCCGATAAAATGTTACTGTTTTGTTTTTCTATTGATTTTACAAAGTCATTAAATGTTTCAACTACATCTTCCACTTGCACAAATGCTAATGCTTCTAAGCATTTTATGATCAGAGCATTTTTTTCATTATTATACTATATTTTTAAGCCCAAAGATTGTATTTTTCTCCACAGGCATTGGGAAAAATGGAAAAAGCATCCATAAATTATTGTATTTTGTAAAAAATTTGTCATGCAATTTATTGCTGCTCTTTCAAAATCTACAGTAATTGATATAGGATTGATATCTGGATTTTTTTCTTTTATAATACTAAAAATTAAATTATAAGTTTCCTGATTTTTATTTTTTGATATGCAGTATACTAATGGTATGGTATGGTTATCTTCTATTAAAACATGTATTGTATACAACTGAAAACCTAAAGGAGCTGAGTCAAATGTTCCGTCACAGAGTCAGTGTTGTTTTTTTGAAAGAAGATCTACATTTTTTTTAGTAGACAGAATGATTACATTTTCATTTTCGTACATGATGAAATCTTCTCCTCTGGTTGTTTTTCTTAAATCATCATTTAAAATGTTTCCATTTGGTGTTGTTCGATGTCGACGTACCATTCTGGAAAGAGTTTCTTTTTTAGGTAGAGCTCCTGCTGCTTCAAGGGGGAAATTAGATGTGCAATTTTGTATTATGCTTGATGTTACTTCTTCTGAATTTTTAGCAACTTCTTTTATTTTTTCAATTGTTTTCATAGATAAAATTCTTGCTGCATTAGGTGGATGTGAATGATTTGATGCATCTTTTTCAATTATATCATTAATGGTTTTTAGCCTTCCTCCACAAAAACCTTTTTTTTCACATCTCCAATATGTGACATTTTCTTTTTTTTGTCTACAATGTATGCATAACCTTCATATAACATTTTTCTTCCTCCTTTACACGTCTTTATAAACTCCATTTTTTTAATTTGATGTTTTTTTTAAATTTATTTATTTAAGTGTTTGTGTTGTTTTTTTACCTCAGTAGCAGGGGCGGAACTACCAGTGGTGCAGAAGTCGCGACTGCGACCGGGCCCGGCAGGTCCAACCCTCAGGGGGGCCCCAGCTTCATCAGCGCAACAATTTTTTTTTTTTCAACAAAAAAAAATTTCACTTTTTTTTTTCTCCAACAAACTTGTTTTATTCCACTTTTTTTTCCCTCCCAACAAACTTTTTTTTTCACATTCTTTTAGTGGCTGCAGGGGCTGCGCGGTGCTCACTAACAGTATTAAATCAGAGCGTTGCCGCGGGTTACCACGGCAACGCTCTGAAACATTTGCAGCTGAGCGGGAAAGGAGGAGGCAGGAGCTGTCTATGCGAATGCAGCAGTAACCTCCCAGCGGGACTGTAAAGTGGAAGGAAAAGGTAAGTCCAGCTTAATGATGGGACCAATTGGGTCCATCGGTCACAGGCGGCACTTCAGTCTGTCATATCGGATCAGACTGCTCCTATCCTCTCTTGAAGCAGGCAGCCCAACGCGCCTGTTCTCTATTCACAGATCAGAATGTCACCCAAAAACTTAGAAGAACATTATTTGCAGAGGCTGACTGTGACTCCTGCCAGCCTAGCAGGCACTCTGCTAAATTGCCTGTTCCCAGCTGCTTTGCGAAACCACTCCGTTTCCCAGTGGGAAACGGAGTGGTTTTGCAAAGCAGCTGGGAACAGACAATTTAGCAGAGTGCCTGCTACTAGGCTGGCAGGAGTCACAGTCAGCCTCTGCAAAAAATGTTCTTGGGTGACATTCCCACAGCAGCTGCTGCATTATTATAATAACATTATTTTTACTTTACTATGTTTCTTTAAAAAACATTGAAAAATGATGTGACTCGTCTAGCACTTTGCCTGCCCCCCTTCACTCTGTCTCCTCCTCCCTCTGGGCTAGTGGTCACATTCTGTATTGTCCCAGAGCCGCCAGAGCAAGGAACATGATGGGAGAGGAAGGTGGGAGGAGAGAGAGGCAGATTTCAGGCAGAGCGCGGGAAATGCAGAAAGAGTGTGTGGTGAGCTGAGTCTGAAGTAAAAAAGATCATTTTCTAGTTAAGTACTTTTTAAATAATTATTAAATGTTTTCACTTTTTAATACATTTAACATCACAGATACATGTACTGTAATGTGTGTTCTATAACTGATATTTTCAGTGATGGAGGATAAGCTTTCTCATTGTTGGAAGTGTTTGATTATGTTATGATATAACCTGTCAGAAAGGGCTGGGGGTTCAGTTGCTGTTCAGGCTAACATCAGTGAGCCCAGGGCACATAGGGGACAGCTGCTCCCCAGCACCAGACAGTGTTTATTTTCTTATTATTCCTGTGTGTTGTTTTGGGGTAGTATGACATTGGGGGTGGAGCACAGGACCGGGCTTCCCTCATCCTGAAGAGAGAGTGCATTAGTAGTAGCATAAGACAAGACAGAAATGACAATGCAGCTGCTGCTGAGAATCATGGCAGAGAGGAGTAGCTAGGATTGCAGAGGTAAAATTAAGCACTGAAAGTTCAAGTTTATTTGGCACTTTATTTTTTTAGTAATAATTTGTCAGTTTTTTCTAGAATTTTGATGGAGAGCTGATCCTAAACTGTGACTTGACTGTTTTGCTACATATTTTGTCAGCTTATTTTCTAAACTATTTGTTATTATATGATAAACTGGAGAAAGTTATCTGATACCTGCATACTATGTCAATAAGGCTGTAAATCTACTGCTACTTATTCTAACAGTTAGTTTACAAATTAAAGTTATTTTTATCTCCCCCCTTGTTAATGCTGCTCACTTTCTATTGTTTACTATGGTATACATTGCCACCAGTTATAGTTATAACAAAATAGTCAAGGATAAGGATTGTTTATGGTTAAATAAATCTATATGTTCTATATTTATAGATAAGGCAGTTATCTATACCTTATCCAATGCCTCTGTTTATAGCTTACAATTGTAAAGCACTACCTCTGGTCCCATATGTACCTCCCATAAGGACAACTGTCCAGAAGCCTGAGCCATGACAGTTACAGAAAGAGGTCTCATGTTGTATTAGATCTTGCCAAGCATATCCTGTTCTTTTAGAATCCAGTGTCCCTACAACATTTGTCATCTAATACTGTGGAGCAGATTCTCACCAATAAAAGCAAGGAGGGGATTTATTAGTCTTTGGAATATTTACATAGTTGTGTGTGTGCTTGTATGTGAGTGTGTGTGACTGAATGTGTGTTTCTGAATCTTTAGCTTATTCACACTTCCAACAGATTTCAGAATAAACAGTTATGTTTTGGTGCAGTTTGTTGTGTTCTCAATAAGGAAAACTGGAGAGAAAAAAACTTCTGCCCTTTCTTGTGTGTCTTTGTGCCTATGTTACTGTGAGTGTGTGTGTGTCTGACTTTTGCACATTTCCAACAGATTTCAGAATAAACAGTTGTGTATCAGTAGAGCTTGTTGTTTTTTCAATGAGAACAATCGGAGAAAAAAAAGCTTCTTGGCCAAAATTGCACAGATAAAAAAATATGCGCACAGTGTTAAAAAAATGTTTAAATTTTTTTAAGGAATATTGCCTGTGTGTATGTATGTATGTGTGTATGTGTATATATATATATATATATATATATATATATATATATATATATATATGTGTGTGTGCGTCTTTGTGGATGTATGTGTGTTGTATCTGTGTGTGCATGTAGGTCCTTTTTGTGTAATCATATGTGCATATATGAACATGTCTGCCAGAGGTTACTTGTCTTTGTTTCTGAATGCGTGTGTGTATGCATGCTTGGTTTTGTGTATGTTCCTATGTGCGTATGCTTGTGGGTATCTTGTGCTTTTGTGTGTGTGTGTGTGTGGTGTGTGTGATGTGTGCATGTAAATGTCAATAGATCTATCTTATGTATGTAGGTACCTGTCTCCTACATCCATGGGAATCACATCTGAACACACTGTAAATCCGCCCGGCTGTGGGTGCCTGGGTGTATGCATGTGGATGTGTAAGAATGTCTAATTTAAAACAAAATTATAGTGTAGCATGGAAGGTTCAGGAGCTTCAATGTTGCACTATAGAAAAAGTGTGACTCTCTAGTGAGTCTAGGTGCCCTCACTAAAGCGGAGTGCGAGCAGGACAGCACCGCCTTCATTTGGTGCAGCTGAGCTACTAGTTCCAGCAAGTGGAGTTTGGTAGTGGAATAACATTTGCCAGTGACAGGGCAGGGGTCATTAGGTTTATAGTTTGTGATAACTGTAACCATATTCACCTCAGTCTTTCTCCTAGTCAAACAGCACTTGGGTAAAGTTGAATCCTTCTATACGTATAACTGACTACAGTCTAAAGTGTTTGACTGTAGATATATGTATATGTGTATTTATTTATATATATATATGTATGTGTGTGTGTGTATGTATATATATATATATATATATATATATGAGAATTCATAATTTGTATTATTAATACTAAATACACAACACAAAAGTATGACAGTTGTGCGCTAGGATACATTAATAGGCAATTAGGCATCCTGATATATACAAACAAATGTTATTTATAATAATAACAATTATTATAATTCATCGACATCTGTGAATCTTCACCTTCCCTTTGCACACAGTCTAGGTATCCTTCTCTGCAGTAGTCATGCAGTTGCTATAATATATTTTTTCTGCCCAATACAGGGCTGGATATTGCTATAGCTATTGCTTTATACAAAAAAAGAGAAAGCTGATTATCCTGGAGCTGGGCATTTTCCTTCCCTGTGCAGTGGGTCTAACTAGTTACAGAACCAAATTAGGACCCTACACTTAGATAAAATGAGCCCTCTATCACGGCCAATTTTACAGCCTGATGCATCAAGGCAAGCATTAATCTTAAACAGGGGCTCTGAATTATATCACTTTTCTTTTTATATCTCCAGTTCTTTTTTAATGGGGGATTATTGTACATGAGAGAGACAAAAGCAGCAATGCACTACTGTGAGCTCAATGAACACATTGGGTGAGCCAATGACTATAGGCATATATGCACAGCCACCAATCAGCACATAGGTTCCAGCAGTGCTTCTGAGCCTTTTCAATAAAGGATACCAAGAGAACAAATCAAATTAGATAATAGATGTAAATTAGAAATTTGTTTTAAATTGCATGCTTTGTCTAAAACAGGAAAGTTTAAATTTGTCATTAGTATGTTGAAAAAAAAAAAGATGTATCAAATTCACATTTTTTTTTGGGGGGGGGTGGGGGGCCCTTCTTAGATTCTTGCACCGGGGCCCTGTGGTTTCTAGTTACGCCCCTGCTCAGTAGCCACAATATATATTTAAATTTTCCGTTTTTTTACTGATGACAATTACGCAATTACGTGATTGCGTGATTGTGCTGTTCGGCGTGCAGTCGGAAGCAGTGTATTTCGGACATATGTCTGACGGACGAATGTGTTTCGGCATTTTGTCCGTCGGAATTTTGTCCGAGCACCTATTATATATACTTCCTACTTGTAGGTCTGAACTCCTTCACTCTTGTCATACCTCTCCACTATCTGGACATTTAGGTCTCAGGAAAACATTGGATTTGCTTCGCCGTCACTATTGGTGGCCAGCTATGACCACATCAGTTCAAAATTTCATCACCCAATGTATGACTTGTGCAACTTCGAAACCAAGTCATCGTTTCCCCATAGGGTTGCTCCTGTCATACCTGGTTCCCAAGACTCCTTGGTCTCATATTGCAATGGATTACATTGTTGACCTACCACCCTCCAATTGTTACACTTCAGTACTTGTAATAGTAGACCTATTTACGAAAATGGCACACTTTGTTCCTGCAGTTGGTTTACCTACTGCCCAAGAGACCTGTGATATGTTCATTAAGGAAGTAGTCCGTTTACACGGGCTCCCCACAGTGATTTTGACTGATAGGGGTTCACAATTTACATCTCGTTTCTGGTAGACTCTCTGCCAAGCCCTGCATATCACTCAGAAACTCACTACATCCTACCACCCCCAGTCTAACGGGCAAGCAGAACGAACTAACCAATGGTTGGAGCAGTATCTCTGTTGTTTCTGCTCTAATCAACAAGACACATGGGCGAAACATCTAGCTCTGGCAGAATTGGCTTATAATAATTCCACTAACTCCTCTACCTCTTTCAGCCCATTTTTTGTCAATTATGGTTTACATCCAAGAATTTCCTACCTACCCTACACACCCTCCTCAAACCCTAAGGTGAATGATTCTGTTAACGATATCTCCCAAACCTTCACCGTTGCTCATCGTAATATTCAATCTGCACAAGCCTCGCATAAGAAATATTACGATTTACGTCATACGCCTCAACCAACTTACCAAATTGGTCAACACGTATGGCTCTCTACTAAGAATTTAAGGTTGCATACACCTTCAAGGAAATTGAGTAAGCTTTTCATTGGTCCTTTTCCTATTGTGGACATCAAACATCCAACCACTGTTACTCTTCAACTGCCTGATGTTTATAAGATTCATCCCACATTTCACTTTTCCCTAGTGAAACCCTGTCTTGTTCACAACTTCACCCCCAATGTGGTGTCCCACAACATCGCTCGGGACCAGGAATATGAGGTACATTCTATTGTTGATTCCAGACGTAGAAGGGGTGTTCTTGAATATCTCATTCATTGGAAGGACTTCGATCATTCTGAGGCCTCCTGGGAACCAGCTACTTCTGTATCTGCTCCTAGGTGTGTTTCCTTGTTCCACCGTATGAACCCCAATAGGCCTGCTCCATGAACACTTGTGGTGCGTTCCTTTTGGGGGGGGGGGCTGTGTCAGATCCTATCTGTCTCCTGCTGCTGTCCCTTTAAATTTCTCCTCACTGCCTATAAAAACCCACAGCTTCACTTACACTTTGCTGGATTATTTTTATAGACTCCGTTGTATCAGAGTGTAATGTCCCTTTAACTGGGCTCCACCCCTTTAGCCTTTATAACTCCACTTCCCCTTGTACACATTGCTTGATTATTTTGTGTACTCTGAGTTCCTCTCTGGCTACTCAGTCACTTTGTCTCAAGTCCTTATTTTTGTTACAATTGATATTCCTTTGATTCCTTTACTGGAACCTTTGTGGCTAATTGTAACCTTAGCCCTCTTCAATACATTGTGCTTTCCAACTACACCTTGCTCCGCTGTCTGTGGACTATTTTTGGTATGAGGATCCGGATCTACCTTACTGGCATATCCCTCTGCTCATTTCCACGCTGAGGATCACACGCTGCATACTGCTCACGCAGCTCTCACCTGCATGCTTTGCTGCTCTGTTTGCTATTTCATCTCTGGAACGACCGCATCTACTTGGATACCACCTACCTGGGTTTTGTCACGCAAGTACTTTAGCTCATGTTTGGAGTATACTTGTCTCTCTCAGTGTGTTTCATATTTATCTGCTAATCCACTAACTGCATTAAGCTGCTTTCTTCAACTGTGTCTGCTTGCCTGCCTGTGTCTCACTTAACTTGCTTGTACTCCACCCTGAGACTATACTTAACATTTAACTGCAGCTTGAAAGCATTAACCTGTTACTCTCCAGTGTTGAATATACTTGGAAGAACTCTGCTCTCTGACATAACTTTACTTATAATCTGTTTCTACCATTTATATATATATTCAAACAGTTTTATATATATATATATATATATATATATATATATATATTCCATTGCTGGTTCTTTTCTGTATTAACTGCTGTTGATTTGATTACCAATTGTTCAGGTTCATAACTTTTGGTGTTCAGTCATTTCAGCTACATTTAATCTGTTTGCCAGTTGTAAGTAATTATAAACAGATTATTACATAATAATCAAGCCAAACATACAAACCAGCAAGTATGGAACCACAAGCTGTGAAAAAAGAATTAGACACATTAAATCATAAGGTGGAATACCTTGCCAGAGCTCTCACAGATTTACAAACTGAAAATACCACCTTAAGGAATGTTGTTAAAGAACTGACAGTTACTAGATCCCCAGAACCACCACAACCTCAGATTAATCCCCCAACTCTTTTCTCAGGGAAAAGGAGTGATTTCAGGGATTTTAAAAATGCTTGTTTACTGTTGTATGCATCGAAACCAAAGACCTATTGTACTGAAAAAATTAAAGTTTTCACTACAATCTCATATCTCACAGGTGAGCCAAGGTCCTGGCCGAATCGATTTTTTGAGTCTAATAACTCAATTTGGGATTCCTTAGATCAGTTTTTTGCAGATGTGAGTGCTCTGTATGAGGATTCTAACACCCAAATACAGGCTGAAACTAAACTAAGAGCTCTTAAACAGGGAAAAAGGCCTGTGGAAGATTTTATAACTGAATTCCAGATGTGGGCTACTGACTCACTCTGGAATGATATAACGTTAAAAAATCAATTTAGACTAAGTTTAAATGAAGCTTTAAAAGATGAGATAACTAGAGTGGAGATGCCTGATACTTTACATGGGCTAATAAAACTAGCAACAACACTTGACCGTAGAATAAGAGAAAGACGTATAGAAAGATACACATCAGAGACTCCACTCAACACTTACAGAAAAATCACTTAATTCTCAGACTCCTATGGAAATAGGAGTCATTAAAGGTCCCTTAACTTCTGAGGAAAAGACTAGACGACGCATAGCTAACCTCTGTTTGTACTGTGCTAGTAGAGACCATGCAGTATCATCCTGTCCTAATTTACAACGACAGAAAAAGGGTAAGCTACTGAATATCAAATCTTCTAACTCACACACAAGACAAAAATCATTGACACTCTCTCTCTCTTTACAGTGGGACCGACAGCAAATCAAGACTGAGGCTATAGTAGATTCTGGGGCTTCTGATTGCTTTATAGACGCTACATATGTAGAGCTCAATAAAATACCGTGTGTAACTAAGCAGAATCCTGTGTTTATAAGAGTAATTGATGGTTCACTTATACATAAAGGTCCTATTACCCGACACACAGTACCTCTTTTAATTTCTACATCTGATGGGCACACAGAATATATCAGTTTTGACATAATCCCAACTGCTCTACATACAGTAATATTAGGCTATACTTGGTTATTGAAACACAACCCCAGTATCGATTGGGTAAATCCCACTATCACTTTTAATTCCTCTTATTGTAATTCAACTTGTTTCCCTCATCAGATTTTGAGCTCCAATAATACAGAAATTCCTGTTCACTATCAAGACTTACTTGATGTATTTGATTTAAAGGAGGCTGAGGTACTACCACCTCATAGGTCTTTTGATTGCCCTATAGATTTACTCCCAGGGGCTAGGGTACCTTTTGGGAGAGTTTATCAACTTTCACAGAAAGAGTTACAGTATTTACGTGAGTACCTTGATTATAATATCCGAAAGGGATTCATAGTACCCTCTACATCTCCCGCAGCTGCAGGCTTGTTTTTTGTTACTAATAAAGATAAAACCTTAAGACCTATCATTGATTACAGAGCCCTTAATGCTGTTACAGTGAAGAACCAATATCCTTTACCACTCATCCCCGAACTCCTTGAATGCCTTAATGGTGCTAACATTTTTTCGAAGCTTGACTTAAAAGGTGCCTATAATCTGATACGGATCAAGGATGGGGATGAGTGGAAAACCGCATTCAGTACCAGATATGGTCTTTTTGAATATCGAGTGATGCCTTTTGGGCTCTGTAACGCTCCTGCCACCTTCCAGCATTTTATTAACGAGATATTCAGAGATTTAACAGATGTATGTGTCATAATCTATCTGGACGACATACTGATATATTCTAAAACAGTTGTTGAACACATTAAACACGTGAGATGGGTTTTAACACGTTTACGTGAACACAGACTTTTTGCAAAAGCTGAAAAGTGTCAATTCCATGTACAAAGAATAAAATTTCTAGGTTACATCATAACACCTGATAAAGTTGAAATGGATCCTGAGAAGGTATTAGCTATTGTGAATTGGCCTAGACCCACTACTTTAAGGTCTCTCCAACGATTTTTGGGTTTTACCAATTTTTATCGTAAGTTTATTCAGAACTTTTCTATGAAAGTAAAGCCACTTACATCATTAACAAAGAAAAATATAAGATTTCAATGGTCTCCAGAAGCAGAACATTCATTTAATTATCTGAAGAACTGCTTCACCACCGCTCCTATACAGGGAGTGCAGAATTATTAGGCAAATGAGTATTTTGACCACATCATCCTCTTTATGCATGTTGTCTTACTCCAAGCTGTATAGGCTCGAAAGCCTACTACCAATTAAGCATATTAGGTGATGTGCATCTCTGTAATGAGAAGGGGTGTGGTCTAATGACATCAACACCCTATATCAGGTGTGCATAATTATTAGGCAACTTCCTTTCCTTTGGCAAAATGGGTCAAAAGAAGGACTTGACAGGCTCAGAAAAGTAAAAAATAGTGAGATATCTTGCAGAAGGATGCAGCACTCTTAAAATTGCAAAGCTTCTGAAGCGTGATCATCGAACAATCAAGCGTTTCATTCAAAATAGTCAACAGGGTCGCAAGAAGCGTGTGGAAAAACCAAGGCGCAAAATAACTGCCCATGAACTGAGAAAAGTCAAGCATGCAGCTGCCAAGATGCCACTTGCCACCAGTTTGGCCATATTTCAGAGCTGCAACATCACTGGAGTGCCCAAAAGCACAAGGTGTGCAATACTCAGAGACATGGCCAAGGTAAGAAAGGCTGAAAGACGACCACCACTGAACAAGACACACAAGCTGAAACGTCAAGACTGGGCCAAGAAATATCTCAAGACTGATTTTTCTAAGGTTTTATGGACTGATGAAATGAGAGTGAGTCTTGATGGGCCCGTGGCTGGATTGGTAAAGGGCAGAGAGCTCCAGTCCGACTCAGACGCCAGCAAGGTGGAGGTGGAGTACTGGTTTGGGCTGGTATCATCAAAGATGAGCTTGTGGGGCCTTTTCGGGTTGAGGATGGAGTTAAGCTCAACTCCCAGTCCTACTGCCAGTTTCTGGAAGACACCTTCTTCAAGCAGTGGTACAGGAAGAAGTCTGCATCCTTCAAGAAAAACATGATTTTCATGCAGGACAATGCTCCATCACACGCGTCCAAGTACTCTACAGCGTGGCTGGCAGGAAATGGTATAAAAGAAGAAAATCTAATGACATGGCCTCCTTGTTCACCTGATCTGAACCCCATTGAGAACCTGTGGTCCATCATCAAATGTGAGATTTACAAGGAGGGAAAACAGTACACCTCTCTGAACAGTGTCTGGGAGGCTGTGGTTGCTGCTGCACGCAATGTTGATGGTGAACAGATCAAAACACTGACAGAATCCATGGATTGCAGGCTTTTGAGTGTCCTTGCAAAGAAAGGTGGCTATATTGGTCACTGATTTGTTTTTGTTTTGTTTTTGAATGTCAGAAATGTATATTTGTGAATGTTGAGATGTTATATTGGTTTCACTGGTAAAAATAAATAATTGAAATGGGTATATATTTGTTTTTTGTTAAGTTGCCTAATAATTATGCACAGTAATAGTCACCTGCACACACAGCTATCCCCCTAAAATAGCTATAACTAAAAACAAACTAAAAACTACTTCCAAAACTATTCAGCTTTGATATTAATGAGTTTTTTGGGTTCATTGAGAACATGGTTGTTGTTCAATAATAAAATGAATCCTCAAAAATACAACTTGCCTAATAATTCTGCACTCCCTGTACTATGTTTACCAGACCATGCATGCCAATTTGTTGTGGAGGTAGACGCCTCTGACACTGGCATAGGAGCAGTCTTATCTCAGAGAATCAGTGACAAACATAATACCCATCCTGTAGCTTATTATTCGAGAACCTTATTACCAGCTGAAACACATTACTCTGTTGGTGATAAAGAGCTGTTAGCGATAAAATGTGCCTTAGAAGTCTGGAGACATATTTTAGAGGGAGTTGATAAACCATTTTTAATATTTACTGACCACAAAAATCTTCAATACTTAAAACAAAATAAAACTCTATCATCCCGCCAAGTAAGATGGTCCTTGTTTCTTGATAGATTTGATTTTCAAATAACTTACAGACCGGGTAGACTTAACAGTAAGGCAGATGCTTTATCCCGACAATATGATGATAAACCACTAGCAGACTGTTGTTCGCAAATCATACGAAGTCACAAAATTATAGCAGCTTTGAGTACTTTAGAGCTGGACATTCTTTCAGCTTTAACAACTGATAATATACCCACACATACTGAGTTGATAAAAGAACCAACCGGTTTATATACTTTTCATAATAGATTATATGTTCCTCAGACTCTTAGGCAGAGACTCCTTAACCATTTCCATGATATCCCAATATCTGGTCATCAAGGGATCTTTAAGACGAAAGAACTCTTACAGCGAGATTTCTGGTGGCCTCACATGGGGGTAACTATTCAGAAATATATAACTACTTGTGATGTTTGCGCAAGGTATAAAACAGAGAAAAAGAAACCAATTGGTTACCTTACTCCTCTATCTATTCCTGAAGTTCCTTGGAGTGTTATTTCTATGGATTTTATTGTTGAGCTACCTAGCTCTCAGAACCACAATACCATCATGGTGGTTGTTGACCATCTGACTAAGTTAGCTCATTTTATAGCTATGAAATCTTTACCTACTGCCACCGAAACAGCTGATGCTTTCCTAAAGCATATTGTGAGGTTACATGGTTTACCACAATCCATTATCACAGACCGTGGGTCTCAGTTCACTTCCAATTTCTGGAAAGACCTTTGTAAATCACTCTCCATTCATCCGAGGTTATCAACCTCCTATCATCCCCAGACAAACGGTCTTACTGAGAGGGTCAATGGTATACTGGAACAATACCTTAGATGCTATGTTACACAACTGCAGGATGATTGGGTTGATCACCTTCCATTAGCCGAATATTCATATAACAATTCAGTTTCTAGTTTCACTAAGATGATACCATTTTATGCCACCTATGGATATCATCCACAATCTCTTAGACTCACCCAAACCAGCAGCAATACTCCTTCCGTTACTACTTATCTTACCAATCTACAAAATAGTTTGAAATTGTTGAAAGAACATTTACAGAAGGCTAAGTCTGATCAGCAATATTATTACAATGCTACTCATAGGCCGAGCCCTGATTACAAGTTGGGTGATCAGGTTTGGCTTTCCACAAAGCATCTGAAACTCTCAATACCATCCAGAAAGCTGGGCAGTCAATTTGTCGGACCCTTTCCAATCTCACGTATTCTCAATCCCTCAACTGTTGTTTTGAAACTTCCATCTACTTATGGTTTGCATCCATCATTCCATGTTTCACTTTTGAAACCCTACAGGACTAGCAATGAGTTCACCCGTGGAAAGATTCCTCCACCTCCTGTTATTCTGGACTATCATGAGGAATACGAAGTTGAGTGTATACTCGACTCGAGGATATTGTGCAGGAGATTGCAGTATCTGGTCCGTTGGAAGGGCTATGGTGTGGAGGAGGATTCTTGGGTTCCTCATTCCTCATGGCTACTCAGTCACTTTGTCTCAAGTCCTTATTTTTGTTACAATTGATATTCCTTTGATTCCTTTACTGGAACCTTTGTGGCTAATTGTAACCTTAGCCCTCTTCAATACAGTGTGCTTTTCAACTACACCTTGCTCCGCTGTCTGTGGACTATTTTTGGTATGAGGATCCGGATCTACCTTACTGGCATATCCCTCTGCTCATTTCCACGCTGAGGATCACACGCTGCATACTGCTCACGCAGCTCTCACCTGCACGCTTTGCTGCTCTGTTTGCTATTTCATCTCTGGAACGACCGCATCTACTTGGATACCACCTACCTGGGTTTTGTCACGCAAGTACTTTAGCTCATGTTTGGAGTATACTTGTTTCTCTCAGTGTGTTTCATATTTATCTGCTAATCCACTAACTGCATTAAGCTGCTTTCTTCAACTGTGTCTGCTTGCCTGCCTGTGTCTCACTTAACTTACTTGTACTCCACCCTGAGACTATACTTAACATTTAACTGCAGCTTGCAAGCATTAACCTGTTACTCTCCAGTGTTGAATATACTTGGAAGAACTCTGCTCTCTGACATAACTTTACTTATAATCTGTTTCTACCATTTATATATATATTCAAACAGTTATATATATATATATATATATATATATATATATATATATATATATTCCATTGCTGGTTCTTTTCTGTATTAACTGCTGTTGATTTGATTACCAATTGTTCAGGTTCATAACTTTTGGTGTTCAGTCATTTCAGCTACATTTAATCTGTTTGCCAGTTTTAAGTAATTATAAACAGATTATTACACAGAGTCTATGTGAGCCAATCCGGTTCTCACCTTACAGGAAGTCAGCTGCTTCTCTGGATTCTACTCCTCGCAAGCCTCTGCATTATTCCTCTCACGCTGCCTCTCTGCGCTCTCAGCCTGTCAGCTCACGCTGTCTCTCCACACTCACAGCCTCTCAGTACATGCTGCCATGTCATCAGCTACGGCCGCAACCGTTACCGCTCTCACAGCACCTCAGAGCAGTGGTAAACTAAGCTGTATAACATTCTGACTCTTGACGGTTAACCCTAAGAACTACCTCAGGTCGTATACTTACAAACTGGTGATATATACTATTGAATATGAATGCTGTAACTCCTCCATTCTTATTTAAACTGCAGTAGTACTCCTTAAGATATTATTCTGTGTTTTCTACCATTCTCCTCCCCACTGCACAGTGATACAGACTCCAGTGTCTGTCTACCACTATTGCATTTGGCAAATATCAAACTCAGAGTCTTAGTCTACAAAACTTTAGTTGTTTATAGTCAAAGTATCTGAGACATTCATATAACCAGAGGTTCAGTTATCACTGTTTGCAGTTTGTTTCAAAGAATACTGTGTTTGTTTGTTTGTTTGTAAGGTGTGATACTCATAGAACAGGGCAGGCCGTGGACTCATCGTATCGAAAAAGAAAGAAATTTATCAGGTAAGCATGAATTTCCTTTTCTTTTTCAAGATACGAGTCCACGGATTTCATCCTTACTTGTGGGATACAATACCAAAGCTATAGTACACGGATGAAACGGGAGGGACAAGACAGGGAACTTAAATGGAAGGCACCACTGCTTGAAGAACCTTTCTCCCAAAAAACAACCTCAACTGAGGCAAAGGTATCAAATTTACAAAATCCTTAGTAGCTTGCAAGTAGAACTTCAAGCACGGACTACATCTGAATAATGAAGCAGACGTTCCTTCTGAGAAGAAGGATTAAAACACAAAAGACGGAACAACAATATCCTAAGAAATGTTCCTTCTGAAACAACCTTAGAAGGCAAACCAGAATTAGTACTTTTTTTTTTTTTTTTTTTTTTTTTTTTTTTTAAATAGATTTTTTATTGAGGTTATTGACAAAACCACATCAAATAAACATGTTACACAAGTATTTAGAAACAGTCTTTTAAACTATGACATTACTTAGGAGTTCAAAACTATACCATAGTCACATATAGGTAAAGATTTTTCACAAGAAAACCCAAAGCAACATCTCTATATTTGTATGTAACAGGCAAAACTGAAACCTCATTTTCAACTTTATAGTATTTTCCTCTCCTAATAAAAGAAGCCACTTTCAGACTTCTGTCATCTGAAATGGTGTCTAGAGGATATAGAGTGATAAAAACATTCTCTCTTGAACCTATGGTAAATTAGAATAAAATTTAAAGAAGGTAGTTAGGGCGCGGTCCAATAAGGGTTGTTGTTAAGTAAAGACATATGGTGCTATTGAGAAAGAACTATGATATAGATGCGGCATAGAGAAGACAAGCCGCGTAGGTAGATCTCCTATAAAAGGAGGTACTTTATGGTGGTGGGGGGGGGAGGAGGTGGTAGTAATAGTAAGATGAATGAAGTAAGTAACTTAAGGACTCTGCGGATGAAAAGAGGGGCAGGCGAACATATATAATATATCATAGGCGCTTAGTGTACTAAATACCGTACCTTAATTAAGGACCAATGGATATATATGTTTAAGTTTGACCATGTAACAACAGCTATAATCATGGGAAAATGGCAGGTATTTAATAGACCAATGAGCTGCTGAACATAAAATACTGGGGGTTTTAAAACATAGTGAATGCTAGGCTATACAAATAGGGCAGGATAAAGCGAGAAAACAATAACGACAACCTTAATTACGCTGGCTGGTGCGTCATAATATAGATTTTGCCATTAGCTTAGTTAGTCCACTGCTCGTTAAGACTAGAGCTATAGATAGAGATGTGGTCTCCGCAAATGCAAAGGACCCTGTATAGGACATAATAACTCTTCAGTGCAAGCTATAGCATCTGCTGGGTTTAATTCAGCTAAGTTTTATTTATGTACAGTTTGTTATTAGATTTAGGATTGGATATATACAATTACGAAAGTGGTATGCTGAGGGAGAATTATGGTGTAACACTCTGAGCACAGATACCGCACTAAAGTATCTCTATATATATGTGGATGGAGGGGGTGGGAGGATGGCGTCATTTATAAACAAGCCAGATAATGTAAGCAAGATATGCGTCATATGGAGGGAAAAGCTTATTTCCAGTAAATGTACCAGACATCTTAATTGCTTGAGTGGAAGAAACATCAGGTCACCTAATAGACTCCCATAAATATGGCGATCGGAATAGTATTTCAGCACATTGTGTAGTGTCAATTCAGACGCCAAAACAGATATGTAGGATCCTCATGCAATATACCTGTAAGCCAAACAGAACACTCCCCAACAGTCAAATCATAGTTACATGAAAAAAACAAATAGGGAATAGGTCTACCACGGGGCATGGGCCCTATGCCCCGCGGTATTAGGCATAGAATCTCGACAGACAGGTGAGCGCACATATAAGTATATACATTTTCAGGGTAAATACAGCATAGAAAGCGTGTCTGGGTATACCTACTGTTGTTAAAATATGCACTGAGTCCAAGTTTTGACTATTGGGATACTGAGGATCCTATTAGTATCCACATGAGTAAATGTATGGCTATATACTTTAGGGGTATCCTAAAGGGACTAGTAGGTAACATTATAAGATTGTGTTACTGTGCCTGACTCAAAATGCTAGGGCAAGAATAATAAACTAGTAACTAATGGTGAAGAGCTGAAAGAAGAGAAATTTAAAAACCAACAGGCTTAACATCATGCAAACGTATGTGGAACTATTGAAAAAAAAAGAATCACATTATTTATCTCATGCCCTCCCCTTTGAATAGGAAAACTTTATATTGCAAGTCCACTTCAGATGTCAAAGTCTGTAACTTAATCAGAGGGGTCTCCTGAACCCCACATCCATAGAACCAGACAGGTAAGATTAAGCTCAAACAGCCACTGGGGATTTCCTTAATATTAAGGCAGATGGGCTCTGCTGATCAACATAAGCATAGTCAAATGTGATTTGTGCCGTAGGTGCTGTGGAGGCTTTTAAGTAACTGGACATTGTCAATGACTGGGCATCCAACCCCCACATTGAAAGTCAGAGTATTTACCCCATTCCTGCTCTCTCAAACAGGAAAGCTGGATAGTCCGGACAAATGTAGCTGCATATGGGTCCAGTGGTGAAAAAGACGCCCAAACTCACAGGTAGTAAATAATGCTGCATAAATCGAGAACAGCTGCAGCCCTGACGCCAAGCAACCAAAGTATTGTGGGGGACTATACACTTCATTCTCTCAATTTTACCTTTAGTTGCGTTAAGGCTTTCCCTCTTGTTTGGCTCTCTAGCTGCTATTTTAGCACCTTGCCCTTTAGTATGCGGTACTGTGTTTTCTCTCAGATATTTGGTCGCCGGTGTTATCGAGATGATCCCTTGGCTCTCTCCCTCCGTTGTACACTGTGAATTTCCCTCTAGTTCCTGAGGGCAGGTGGGAGGTGTAAGCTGTGCAGAGATGGCCCTATTATCAGCCACAGGTTCCAAGAGGGCCGCCAGATCGGAGTGCGGGCTTAAACTGAATGCCGCCACCATATGCGCCTCTAGCTTACGAAAATGATTACGCACCAGCGCCTCAATGGCGCCAAGGATATCTATGCCTGCTGCTTCCATATTTGCCAGGTTATGCCCCTGAATTATCTAGTCGCTTGTTGCCCACAGTCACAAAACAATACCTTGGGCGTTACTGGGTCAGCAAGATGGCCGTTCCTCGATATTCCTCGCTTCTGCCGTCTCTGCCATAACAGGTAGCGAGCTGCTCCAAACAAGTAATCCCACTAGGAATAAGATGATTTAGTTTGTCTCCCCACGACACAGGCTTCAGTTAGGGCTTAATTAAGCAACCCTGGGCAGTTAGCAGTACAAAATTTGTCAATTTAAAGCCGGAGCTGCAATGATACACGTCTGCCCGGGTGCATGGCTGGCTCCGCCCCCCCAGAATTAGTACTTAACACTACCTTATCCGCATGAAAAATAAGGTAAGGAGAACTATATAGAAATGTCGAAAACTCAGATACTCATCGAGCAAACGAAATAGTAACAGGAAATAAAACTCTCCAAGATAACTCAAAATCTAAGGAATACATAGATTCAATGGAACCTCTGAAAGAGCCTTAAGACCTAAATTCAAACTCCATGGAGGAGCAAGTTGTTTAAACACAGGCCTGACCCTAATCAGAGCCTGATAAAAGGATTGAATTTCTGAGACATGTGCCAGACGCATGTGTAACAAAATAGATAAAACAGCAACCCTTTAGGGAACTAACTGAAAAAAATCCTTCTCCAATCCTTCTTGGAGAGAAGATAAAAATCCTGGGAATCCTAACTCTACTCCGTGAGTAACCTTCAGATTCACACCAATAAAAATATTTACACCCTAATTTAAGGTAAATCTTCCTAGTTACAGACTTACATGCCTGAAATAAGGAATCTACGACCAAATCAGAGAATCCCTGCTTGCATAGGATCAAGCGTCCAAACTCCAATCAATCAGCTTCAGAGAAACTAGACTTGGATGGTAGAAAAAAAACCTGAACAAAAAATCCTTCCCCAACAGACGTATCCATGTTGCAGAGAGGACATGTCCACCGGATCAGCCTAGCAAATCCTGAGAGGCCACGCAGAAGCGAGGAGGATCACTGATGCCCCTTCCTATATGGTTTGAACAACCACCCGGAAAGCAGCACAAATGGGGAAGATAGACATTCTAGGCTGAAGGACCAAAGAACTTCCAAGACAGCTATCAGCTCGGACTGGGGCCCTAGACCTGAACCCATAACCCAGAAGCCTGGCATTCTGACACAATGCCATGAAATTCAGATCCAGCCGATCCCATATGAAAATCAGGTTGGAAAATACTCCTGGATAGAGCTCCCATTCTCCCGGTTGAAAAATCTGTCTACTCAGAAAATCCGTCTCCCAAGAGTCCACCCTGGAATATGGACTGCTGACAGATAGCAATAATGAGTTGCTGCCCACTGGATAAGCTTGGCCACCTCAGCCCTGGCTAAGAAACACCATGTTCCATCCTGGCGCGGACAAATTGTCAGTCTTAAAAAAAAAAAGATGAAATTGGGGCAAAGCCAACGGAGACCAGACGAGCTTTGAGCTCGCTCTGAGTACCAGGAAGTCTATAAAAAGAATAGACTCTGCCAGAGTCCACACACTGCTAAATCAAGTTCCCCAGAATAGATGATCCAGAGACTAACTGAGGAGACAAATCTGCATAGTCTCCTTTCCCTGAGTATGCTTAACTGCATAGACATGAAGTGGAACCAACAAACGGAATTGTAAGGAACAAAAAATACTGCTCAGTTGATCAACCTTAAAAGGATGAAAGACAAAGTAGACCACACCTGAGATCGAATCTGCAACCCTTGGGTTGTCAGAACGTTCAGCCACAGCGCCGTAGCATGCTGAGCTACCTGTCCGGCTATTGTGGCTTGCTGACACCAGCAGTCCGACTATACCTAAGTACTAATCCACTGAAGGCTGAGAGGTGGATTGAAGAACTAGGTGAAAAAAGATAGAAATTAAATTTCCTGACCTAAGTCAGAAAATCCTACAGAGATATGGAACCAGTTACGATTCCTAAGAAAAAAACTACCAATAAGCTTGGGACTAAGGAACACTTGTCCAAAGACACCTTCCTCTCATAGGATCACGGGAAGTATAACACCATGTCCGAGTAAATCCTGCTTGTTGCAAGGATGTCGTTGGGAATATGACATCAGCCAGATAAAGCCCATTGCAATGTCTCATAATTGAAGCATCGTCAATAGCGATCCCAGAGTCTCCGCAAGAACTCGGAACTATAGTAAGATTGAAAGGACCATGAATAGAAGTGTTTGTCCAGAAAGTCAAACCCAAAAACTTGAGATGATTCTCATGAATGGCACATGAAGGTACCTGATCTTAAATCCACCGTTGTCATAAAATGACCCACTAGGATTAAGGGAGGAATGGCACAATAAAAGTACCCCTCCTGAAGGACAGTACCCTTCTCATAAAATGGTTTGAGGATTTCCGTATTAGGAGAACCAGATCCTGGACCAGTATTAAAACTGGAACCATCACTACCAGGTCTAAGAGATCTCCTGCACAGAGCAAGGACAACTCTCCTTTTGTCTAAGCTTCAGACAAGATTGAAAGCAGAGACTGCCTCTGAGAGAAAAAAATTTGAGCTTAAAACCAAACTTAAGCGAAAAACGGAGAGTCAGCCCCCACAAGATCCAATTCCGGACCGGGACACATTCTCCATGCTGTCTTCAATTAAACAGCAGGCTGTGGTTTTTTTTATATATATTAAGCCAGTTCTCTACAAAGTAAGCTCCTGGCAAGGACTTTGAAAACATAACCATAAAACAAGGCTCCAACCATAAGATCCCAAAGACTGGGACAGAGCTCAATGCCCCCAGTATAAAAACTGGAAGGGAATAAAGTGAAATAAAGGAATCAGCCATATGAAAACCTTTATCCAGTCCTGGATGTTATCCAGGGAAGCAACTGACTGAATAGCATCAGACAGTGCAACAAACCAAAACCCTGTCACACTAGTGACGGTAACAAAGCACACAGAAAGTTGCCCTTGTCAACTCTGGTGTGTGTTTTTTCCCAATAGGACTACCCTCTAAGTGTATAGAAGTTCCTGTAGTGAAGTCGAAACTACACCTTTCCCCTTAAGGAGAGTCGCCAAGTCTCTTTAGCTGAGTCGGCAATAAAAAACAGCCATGAAAATATAGGGAATGCCTAAGGTACCACTCCGTCTGAAACTGAGAGCCTCAGAAACATGGAGGAACCTTATGGAATAGCAATTCCTCTAGCAATGCTTTTACCTTGTGTAAAAGTATAGAATGCAACATAACCCCGAGTGGAATGTGAAGGAAACGCAGGGTACTGCATGTGGGCCATAAAATGTTGAATGGAAACTATAGGAGAAATCTGTGGCCATGTATTAACAGACACCCAAACAGCAATCGCCGAAGAGGGAGTGGGTTCAAAAAGGAAATTTATGCTTACGTGATAAATTTATTTCTTTTACGATATGACGAGTCCATGGATTTCAACCTTACTTATGGGATATTGCCTCCTGGTCAGCAGGAGGAAGCAAAGAGCACCACAGCAGAGCTGTATATATAGCTCCTCCCTTCCCTCCCACTCCAGTCATTTGAACAAAGTTAGGAAGAGAAAGGAAAAGCCAAGGTGCAGAGGTGACTGAAGTTTAACAAAAATAAAGACCTGTCTTAGAAAATGACAGGGTGGGCCGTGGATTCATCATATCGTAAAAGAAATAAATTTATCAGGTAAGCATAAATTTCCTTTTCTTTTACAAGATATGACGAGTCCACGGATTTCATCCTTACTTATGGGATGCAATACCAAAGCTATAGGACACGAATGAAAGGGAGGGACAAGACAGGAACCTAAACGGAAGGCACCACTGCTTAAAGAACCTTTCTCCCAAAAACAGCCTCGGACGAGGCAAAAGTGTCAAATTTGGAAAAAGTGTGAAGAGAAGACTAAGCTGCAGCCTTGCAAATCTGTTCAACAGAAGCATCATTTTTAAATGCCGATGAGGAAGTCTCATTTGCAAAACGGATGATACTCTTCAGCCAAAAAGAAAAAGAGGTAGCCGTAGATTTCTGGCCCCTACGTTTTCAAGAAAAAACAACAAATAATGAAGATGATTGACGAAATTCCTTAGTCGCCTGCAAGTAAAACTTCAGGGCATGGACCACGTCCAAGTTATGTAACAGACGCTCCTTCTTAGAAGAAGGATTAGGACACAATGAAGGAATAATAATTTCCTGATTAATATTTTTGTTGGAAACAACTTTAGGAAGAAAACTAGGTTTGGTACGTAACACCACCTTATCGGAATGAAAAATAAGGTAAGGAGAATCACATTTTAATGCTGAAAGCTCAGAAACTCTGCGAGCAGAAGAAATAGCAACCAAAAAAAAAACTTTCCAAGATAATAACTTAATATCTATGGAATGCATAGGTTCAAACGGAACCCCTTGAAGAACCTTAAGAACTAAATTCAAACTCCAAGGAGGAGCAATAGGTCTAAACACAGGCCTGATTCTAGTCAGAGCCTGACAAAAAGATTGAACATCTGGAATATCTGCCAGACGTTTGTGTAGCAAAATAGATAAAGCAGAAATCTGTCCCTTTAAGGAACTTGCTGACAACCCTTTCTCCATCCTTCTTGGAGAAAAGATAAAATCCAGAGGCCTAGATTTGGAGTTTTGTCGGTAACTACCCGCGTAGCTAACGCCGGCTTTTTTCTGGCCGCACCATAAAAATAACTCTGGTATTGAGAGTCCACATAAAGGCTGCGTTAGGCTCCAAAAAAGGAGCGTAGAGCATTTTTAACGCAGCTTCAACTCTCGATACCAGAGTTGCTTACGCAAGCGGCCAGCCTCAAAAACGTGCTCGTGCACGATTCTCCCATAGAAAACAATGGGGCTGTTTGAGCTGAAAAAAAACCTAACACCTGCAAAAAAGCCGCGTTCAGCTCCTAACGCAACCCCATTGTTTGCTATGGGGAAACACTTCCTACGTCTGCACCTAACACTCTAACATGTACCCCGAGTCTAAACACCCCTAACCTTACAATTATTAACCCCTAATCTGCCGCCCCCGCTATCGCTGACCCCTGCATATTATTATTAACCCCTAATCTGCCGCTCCGTAAACCGCCGCTACTTACATTATCCCTATGTACCCCTAATCTGCTGCCCTAACATCGCCAACCCCTATATTATATTTATTAACCCCTAATCTGCCCCCCACAACGTTGCCTCCACATGCCTACACTTATTAACCCCTAATCTGCCGAGCGGACCTGAGCGCTACTATAATAAAGTTATTAACCCCTAATCCGCCTCACTAACCCTATAATAAATAGTATTAACCCCTAATCTGCCCTCCCTAACATCGCCGACACCTAACTTCAATTATTAACCCCTAATCTTCCGACCGGAGCTCACCGCTATTCTAATAAATGTATTAACCCCTAAAGCTAAGTCTAACCCTAACACTAACACCCCCCTAAGTTAAATATAATTTACATCTAACGAAATAAATTAACTCTTATTAAATAAATTATTCCTATTTAAAGCTAAATACTTACCTGTAAAATAAATCCTAATATAGCTACAATATAAATTATAATTACATTGTAGCTATTTTCGGATTAATATTTATTTTACAGGCAACTTTGTAATTATTTTAACCAGGTACAATAGCTATTAAATAGTTAAGAACTATTTAATAGTTACCTAGTTAAAATAATTACAAAATTACCTGTCAAATAAATCCTAACCTAAGTTACAATTAAACCTAACACTATACTATCATTAAATTAATTAAATAAAATACCTACAATTACCTACAATTAAACCTAACACTACACTATCAATACATTAATTAAATACAATACCTACAAATAACTACAATGAAATAAACTAACTAAAGTACAAAAAATAAAAAAGAACTAAGTTACAAAAAATAAAAAAATATCTACAAACATAAGAAAAATATTACAACAATTTTAAACTAATTACACCTACTCTAAGCCCCCTAATAAAACAACAAAGCCCCCCAAAATAAAAAATGCCCTACCCTATTCTAAATTACTAAAGTTAAAAGCTCTTTTACCTTACCAGCACTGAACAGGGCCCTTTGCGGGGCATGCCCCAAGAAGTTCAGCTCTTTTGCCTGTAAAAAAAACATACAATACCCCCCCCCAACATTACAACCCACCACCCACATACCCCTAATCTAACCCAAACCCCCCTTAAATAAACCTAACACTAAGCCCCTGAAGATCTTCCTACCTTGTCTTCACCATACCAGGTTCACCGATCGGTCCTAAAGAGCTCCTCCGATGTCCTGATCCAAGCCCAAGCGGGGGGCTGAAGATGTCCATGATCCGGTAGAAGTCTTCATCCAAGCGGGGCAGAAGAGGTCTTCCATCCGATTGAAGTCTTCATCCAGGCGGCATCTTCTATCGACATCCATCTAGAACGGAGCGGCAGCATCCTGAAGACCTCCGACGCGGAACATCCATCCTGGCCGACAACTGAACGACGAATGACGGTTCCTTTAAATGACGTCATCCAAGATGGCGTCCCTCGAATTCCGATTGGCTGATAGGATTCTATCAGCCAATCGGAATTAAGGTAGGAATATTCTGATTGGCTGATGGAATCAGCCAATCAGAATCAAGTTCAATCCGATTGGCTGATCCAATCAGCCAATCAGATTGAGCTTGCATTCTATTGGCTGTTCCGATCAGCCAATAGAATGCGAGCTAAATCTGATTGGCTGATTCCATCAGCCAATCAGAATATTCCTACCTTAATTCCGATTGGCTGATAGAATCCTATCAGCCAATCGGAATTCGAGGGACGCCATCTTGGATGACGTCATTTAAAGGAACCGTCATTCGTCGTTCAGTCGTCGGCCAGGATGGATGTTCCGCGTCGGAGGTCTTCAGGATGCTGCCGCTCAGTTCAAGATGGATGTCGATAGAAGATGCCGCCTGGATGAAGACTTCAATCGGATGGAAGACCTCTTCTGCCCCGCTTGGATGAAGACTTCTACCGGATCATGGACATCTTCAGCCCCCCGCTTGGGCTTGGATCAGGACATCGGAGGAGCTCTTCAGGACCGATCGATGAACCTGGTATGGTGAAGACAAGGTAGGAAGATCTTCAGGGGCTTAGTGTTAGGTTTATTTAAGGGGGGTTTGGGTTAGATTAGGGGTATGTGGGTGGTGGGTTGTAATGTTGGGGGGGGGGTATTGTATGTTTTTTTTTACAGGCAAAAGAGCTGAACTTCTTGGGGCATGCCCCGCAAAGGGCCCTGTTCAGGGCTGGTAAGGTAAAAGAGCTTTTAACTTTAATAATTTAGAATAGGGTAGGGCATTTTTTATTTTGGGGGGCTTTGTTGTTTTATTAGGGGGCTTAGAGTAGGTGTAATTAGTTTAAAATTGTTGTAATATTTTTCTTATGTTTGTAGATATTTTTTTATTTTTTGTAACTTAGTTCTTTTTTATTTTTTGTACTTTAGTTAGTTTATTTCATTGTAGTTATTTGTAGGTATTGTATTTAATTAATGTATTAATAGTGTAGTGTTAGGTTTAATTGTAGGTAATTGTAGGTATTTTATTTAATTAATTTAATGATAGTATAGTGTTAGGTTTAATTGTAACTTAGGTAAGGATTTATTTGACAGGTAATTTTGAAATTATTTTAAATAGGTAACTATTAAATAGTTCTTAACTATTTAATAGCTATTGTACCTGGTTAAAATAATTACAAAGTTGCCTGTAAAATAAATATTAATCCGAAAATAGCTACAATGTAATTATAATTTATATTGTAGCTATATTAGGATTTATTTTACAGGTAAGTATTTAGCTTTAAATAGGAATAATTTATTTAATAAGAGTTAATTAATTTCGTTAGATGTAAATTATATTTAACTTAGGGGGGTGTTAGTGTTAGGGTTAGACTTAGCTTTAGGGGTTAATACATTTATTAGAATAGCGGTGAGCTCCGGTCGGCAGATTAGGGGTTAATAATTGAAGTTAGGTGTCGGCGATGTTAGGGAGGGCAGATTAGGGGTTAATACTATTTATTATAGGGTTAGTGAGGCGGATTAGGGGTTAATAACTTTATTATAGTAGCGCTCAGGTCCGCTCGGCAGATTAGGGGTTAATAAGTGTAGGCAGGTGGAGGCGACGTTGTGGGGGGCAGATTAGGGGTTAATAAATATAATATAGGGGTAGGCGGTGTTAGGGGCAGCAGATTAGGGGTACATAAGGATAACGTAGGTGGCGGTCGGCAGATTAGGGGTTAAAAAAATTATTAGAGTGGCGGCGATGTGGGGGGACCTCGGTTTAGGGGTACATAGGTAGTTTATGGGTGTTAGTGTACTTTAGAGCACAGTAGTTAAGAGCTTTATAAACCGGCGTTAGCCCAGAAAGCTCTTAACTACTGACTTTTTTCCTGCGGCTGGAGTTTTGTCGTTAGATGTCTAACGCTCACTTCAGACACGACTCTAAATACCGGAGTTAGAAAGATCCCATTGAAAAGATAGGATACGCAATTTACGTAAGGGGATCTGCGGTATGGAAAAGTTGCGACTGAAAAGTGAGCGTTAGACCCTATTTTTTTTTTTTTTTTTTAAATAATTTTTTTATTGAGGTTTTAACAGTACAAAGAAAAGTAAGCACCCATATGCACATTTCAGTACAAATCTCTGTCAACAAGTTAAAAAACCAAAACAAATTAAGCATCTGTAAGGAGAGAAATACACTGTAACATTCTATTATATCCTTCAATATATTATAGGCTTCTAAAAAGCCTCAAATTATGCATACCCCTAATGTGAGAAACTAGGGGTACCTTAATTAGTAGAAATACGGGTATTGTGTAGGGTGCTAATTAATAAACCTCTTATTTTTCCCTTTAAGAAATTACTTGCCTCTCTTGGGCCTCAAGCTACCCAGGTATACCATGTAAGGGATTTAATAGAATGGTCTTTCTTCTGACCTCCTACTATCTAAAGGCCTCTCTTGGACCGTACACAATTATAGACAGACATAGGAGGCATATATACTTACAACAGTTAGTATCTAAAGAAGAGCAGAGACTCCCTAACTCTGCCTATGTTTGCAGAGGGTTTCAGTCACCCCTAACTGCACGTGGGGGGGTTACATAGTGGGATGAAAAATGCATATATTATGCCATCAACATTATTAGCAAGTTATTATAGCAAGTCCAGACAAATGAGTGATTAGTAATGTGGCCAGAAGGAGAGTAGCAGAACAAGCCTCCATAATATGGTGCCTCAGTATAGGGAAGGAAAGCACGCTTATGTCTATAATTTCCTACCCCTCCCTAGAAGACAAAGAGAATCTGATCAGATAGCCCTATCTCGGCCGCTGACAGAGCAAATCTGTATACAGTAATATGTTATAGGTGGGGAGGAGACATACTATCATGGTGCCAACTATTAAGCTCTCCCTGCCTATCCCAGAGAAGAAAAAAAAAACAAAAAAAAAACCAAAAGGCTAAATACTCCAAGGTACTGGCCAAAAGGGAGCTCCCCGGCAACAAATAAAGCATATTTAGGTAACTCCTAAGAAAGGTTATGTGAACATGTAATTTAGGCAGCAAAACTAATACATATATATTTTACTTAACTTTGGGTACAAGAATGCGTGCAAAGATATAAGAAGCCCAACTATGGGGTTAACAGTTGCAACGTGTGCTACCCCCATATACATAGCATAAGTTGAAAGAACATATATATGGCTTTAGCACTATAAATAGGGGGCCAATAGAACCTACACATACAAAACGTAGAAAAACATGCATAAGTTTCAAAAAGTAGGAACAGGGCCTGCATTAAATCCTCAGTCATGTTAGAAAGCACAGTTACTGGTTGTTAGGAATGGTGCTACTATAGAGTCACAGGGTTTCTCATTTAGGAGTATCCACCCCAACAAGATCAACCAAAATGTCAGCCGACACCCACTCTGCATACCCGCACCAGCAACTGTATGGCACATACAGCCAGCAGGATCTCTGATGACAGAAGTAGGGACTCCATCAGACCGCATGCATGTGGCCAAAAATCTGAAGGGGCATACCCCCTCTGGAACTCACGCAGCTCCCCGGGAGCTATTATGCGCCTCTGGGTCTGAAAAGAAAAGGACATCCGCTGTGGTCCTGACCGGAAGGCATGAGACAAGCACTCCTGATCCTTTATTCCCCTCTCAGGCCCGCGCCCGGGCCAGGCCGCCAAACGCACTGAGGGACACTGAAGGTAAATAGTGGCCTCGGCCTGGACCCCTGGCACGGCGCTCCCTTGCTTTTTTATCTCAACGCCCACGACTCGGCCATGCGGGGAGGAAGCCGGGTCCCGGTGCCTGTCATCGTAGGGGATGAGTAATGTTTCAATGCGGCAGTCCAGCCATGCATTTAGTGTAGCAAAATGTTCTTCCAGAAGGGCAAGTGCTGTCTCCTCTGTGATCTGCTCCCTAGACTCCATAACGATAACCACCAAAGCGTAATGTTGTGTCTAGCAGAAAGCTTAGCCCCTGTGTTGCAAGCTGGTGCGTCACACACTTCTTCCTAGACTCAAGTTACAGATAGGGCCCAGGCTGCATCCCAGTTAAGAGTCTCTTCATCGAGTGCTGCACCTGGTTCCCAGAGTATCTAACAGTGCCTCCTAGTCCTCTCACACCTTATCTTGTCACTTAGACTTCTTGGATTAGGCTGCACCCTCAACTATCAAGTTTTATACAATGCCTTGAGCCGGAGCTCCTAATCTGTGCGGCCATTCTTGCCGATGGCTAGCTCCGCCCCTAGACCCTATTTTGAGTGACTCCAAATACCTAAAACCAGCGTTAGGAGCCTCTAACGCTGGTTTTCACGGCTAACGCCAAACTCCAAATCTAGGCCTAAGATAAAATCGCACCAATAAAGATATTTACGCCATATCTTATGGTAAATCTTTCTAGTAACAGGCTTACGGGCCTGGATCAAAGTATCAATGACCAAATCAGAGAACCCTCGCTTAGATAAAATCAAGGATTCAATCTCCAAGCAGTCAGCTGCAGAGAAACTAGATTTGGATGATGGAAGGGTCCCTGAATGAGAAGGTCCTGCCTCAATGGAAGCTTCCACGGTGGCAGAGAGGACATGTCCACCAGATCGGCATACCAAGTCCTGCAAGGCCACGCAGGAGTGAATAGAATCACAGAAGCCCTCTCCTGTTTGATCCATGCAATCACCCGGGGAAGGAGAGCAAACGGTGGAAACACATAAGCTAGGTTGAACGACCAAGGCACTGCCAAGGCATCTATCAGTTCGGCCTGAGGATCCCTGGACCTAGGTCCGTATCTTGGGAGCTTGGCATTCTGACGAGACGCCATCAGATCCAATTCCGGTCTGCCCCACCTGAGAATCAGGGTGGCATAGACCTCCGGATGGAGTTCCCATCCCCCGGATGAAACGTCTGTCTGCTCAAAAAATCCGCCTCCCAGTTGTCCACTCCTGGGATGTAGATTGCTGACAGATAGCAAGAGTGAGCCTCCGCCCACCGAATTATCTTGGATACTTCTGTCATCGCTAAGGAACTCCTTGTTCCTCCCTGATGATTGATGTAAGCCACAGTCGTGATGTTGCCCGACTGAAATCGGATGAATTTGGCCGAAGCCAACTGAGGCCAAGCCTGAAGCGCATTGAATATTGCTCTCAATTCCAGAATATTGATTGGAAGTAGAGACTCCGACCGAGTCCACACACCCTGAGCCTTCAGGGAATTCCAGACTGCACCCCATCCTAGTAGACTAGCGTCCGTTGTCACTATCACACATGAGGGTCTGCGGAAGCACGTCCTTTGAGACAGATGATCCTGCGACAACCACCAAAGAAGAGAGTCTCTTGTCTCCTGATCCAGATTTATCTGAGGAGACAAATTTGCATAATCTCCATTCCACTGTCTGAGCATGCTCAGTTGTAGAGGTCTGAGATGAAAACGAGCAAACGGAATGATGTCCATTGCCGCCACCATCAATCCAATTACCTCCATGGACTGAGCCACTGATGGCCGAGGATTGGACTGAAGTGATCGGCATGTATTCAGAATCTTTAACTTTCTGACTTCCGTCAAGAAGATTTTCATGGATATAGAATCTATTAGAGTTCCCAGGAAAGGAACCTTTGTCTGTGGAATTAGTGAACTCTTTTCTAGATTCACCTTCCACCCGTGAGTCCTTAGAAAGGAAAGAACAATGTCGGTATGAGACTTTGTCAGCTGATAGGACGACGCCTGGATCAGAATATCGTCCAGATAAGGCGCCAGTGCAATGCCCCGCGGCCTTAGAACCGTCAGCAGAGACCCTAGAACATTCATGAAGATCCTGGGTGCTGTGGCCAGCCCGAAAGGAAGGGCCACGAACTGAAAATGTTTGTCCAGAAAGGCAAACCTCAGAAACTGGTGATGATCTCTGTGGATAGGAATATGAAGATATGCATCCTTTAAGTCCATGGTAGTCATATATTGACCCTCCTGGATCAATGGAAGAATTGTCCGAATGGTCTCCATCTTGAAGGATGGAACTCTGAGAAACTTGTTTAGACTCTTGAGATCTAAAATGGGTCGGAACGTTCCCTCTTTTTTGGGAACCACAAAAAGGTTTGAGTAAAACCCCTGCCCCTGTATTGGAAGGGGACAAATTACTCCCATAATGGAGAGGTCTTTTACACAACGTAAGAACGCCTCTCTTTTTATCTGGTCTACAGACAATCGTGAAAGAAGAAACCTTCCCCTTGGGAAGGAATTTTTGAACTCCAACTGATACCCTTGAGACACGATTTCTAGTGTCCAGGGATCCTGAACATCTCTTATCCAAGCCTGGACGAAGAGAGAAAGTCTGCCCCCTACTAGATCCGGTCCCAGATCGGGGGCCGCCCCTTCATGCTCTTGGGAGCAGCAGTGGGCTTCTTGGGTTGTTTACCCTTGTTCCAAGCCAGGTTGCGTCTCCAGGTGGGCTTGGCTTGTGGGTAATTCCCTTCCTGTTTAGTGGAAGAGGAAGGGGGGGATTCCTCTGAAATTACGAAAGGAACGAAAATTACTCTGTCTTTGTTTAGATGTCATGTCCTGAGGGAGGAGATGACCCTTACCTCCTGTAATGTCAGAAATGATCTCTTTCAAATCAGGCCCGAATAGGGTCTTTCCCTTGAAAGGAATAGCCAAAAGCTTGGATTTAGAGGACACATCCGCAGACCAAGATTTCAACCATAGGGCTCTCCATGCTAAGATGGAGAATCCTGAACTCTTAGCTGCCAATTTCATTATCTGAAAGGCAGCATCCGTAATAAAAGTAGCAGCCAGCTTAAGAGCCTTAATTCTATCTTGTATTTCCTCCAAGGAAGTCTCCGTCCTAAGAGACTCTTCTAGAGCTTCAAACCAAAAAGCAGCCGCAGTCGTGACTGTTACAATGCAGGCCACTGGTTGCAATAAAAACCCTTGATGAACATAAAGCTTTTTGAGAAGACATACAGAAAAAGGCCAAGAGCACCGGACTACTGGTAAAATACAAAACTTTATTTGTTCCTTTAAAACTGTTACATGGGCAAATCCCGGTTGCAACAATACCAGACAAGACAAACTCGTGGTGTGGGTAGTCACGTACTCCTGGCTGACGCATTTCGGCTCTTGCCGTAATCGTAGCTAGTGGGTACCTGTATCCACACCTCTTAAATACAATTCTTAAAAAGTGTTGATAGGTTAAAATAAAACACTTGACCTATTTCCACACCTTATGTATAAAACATTGTGTCTGCCTAAACTGGAGAGGAATAAAAGTTAACCCCTACCTAGCTGTTGTAACAGAGACTTATGGCTAGATTTAGAGTTTTGTCGGTAACGACCCGCGTATCTAACGCTGGCTTTTTTCTGGCCGCACCTTTAAAATAACTCTGGTATTGAGAGTCCACAGAATGGCTGCGTTAGGCTCCAAAAAAGGAGCGTAGAGCATATTTAACGCAACTTCAACTCTCGATACCAGAGTTGCTTACGGACGCGGCCAGCCTCAAAAACGTGCTCGTGCACGATTCCCCCATAGGAAACAATGGGGCTGTTTGAGCTGAAAAAAAACCTAACACCTGCAAAAAAGCCGCGTTCAGCTCCTAACGCAGCCCCATTGTTTGCTATGGGGAAACACTTCCTACGTCTGCACCTAACACTCTAACATGTACCCCGAGTCTAAACACCCCTAACCTTACACTTATTAACCCCTATTCTGCCGCCCCCGCTATCGCTGACCCCTGCATATTATTATTAACCCCTAATCTGCCGCTCCGTAAACCGTCGCTACTTACATTATCTCTATGTACCCCTAATCTGCTGCCCCTAACACCGCCGACCCCTATATTATATTTATTAACCCCTAATCTGCCCCCCACAACGTCGCCTCCACCTGCCTACACTTATTAACCCCTAATCTGCCGACCGGACCGCACCGCTATTATTATAAAGTTATTAACCCCTAATCCGCCTCACTAACCCTATAATAAATAGTATTAACCCCTAATCTGCCCTCCCTAACATCGCCGACACCTAACTTCAATTATTAACCCCTAATCTGCCGACTGGAGCTCACCGCTATTCTAATAAATGTATTAACCCCTAAAGCTAAGTCTAACCCTAACACCCCCCTAAATTAAATATAATTTTAATCTAACGAAATTAATTAACTCTTATTAAATAAATTATTCCTATTTAAAGCTAAATACTTACCTGTAAAATAAATCCTAATATAGCTACAATATAAATTATAATTATATAATAGCTATTTTAGGATTAATATTTATTTTACAGGTAACTTTGTATTTATTTTAACCAGGTACAATAGCTATTAAATAGTTAAGAACTATTTAATAGCTAAAATAGTTAAAATAATTACAAATTTACCTGTAAAATAAATCCTAACCTAAGTTACAATTAAACCTAACACTACACTATCAATAAATTAATTAAATAAAATACCTATAATTATCTACAATGAAACCTAACACTACACTATCAATAAATAAATTAAATACAATTCCTACAAATAAATACAATGAAATAAACTAACTAAAGTACAAAAACCTTTGCGGGGCATGCCCCAAGAAGTTCAGCTCTTTTGCCTGTAAAAAAAAACATACAATACCCCCCCCCCCAACATTACAACCCACCACCCACATACCCCTAATCTAACCCAAACCCCCCTTAAATAAACCTAACACTAAGCCCCTGAAGATCTCCCTACCTTGAGTCATCTTCACCCAGCCGAGCCAAATTCTTCATCCAAGCGGAGCAAGAAGAGGTCCTCCATCCGGTAGAAGTCTTCATCTAAGCGGGGCAGAAGAGGTCTTCCATCCGATTGAAGTCTTCATCCAAGAGGCATCTTCTATCGTCATCCATCCGGAGCGGAGCGGCAGCATCCTGAAGACCTCCGACGCGGAACATCCATCCTGGCCGACGACTGAACGACGAATGACAGTTCCTTTAAATGATGTCATCCAAGATGGCGTCCCTCGAATTCCGATTGGCTGATAGGATTCTATCAGCCAATCGGAATTAAGGTAGGAATATTCTGATTGGCTGATGGAATCAGCCAATCAGAATCAAGTTCAATCCGATTGGCTGATCCAATCAGCCAATTAGATTGAGCTTGCATTCTATTGGCTCAATCCTATCAGCCAATCGGAATTCGAGGGACGCCATCTTGGATGACGTCATTTAAAGGAACCGTCATTCGGCTAGTAGGCGTCGGGAGAAGAGGATGTTCCGCGTCGAATGGAAGATGATGGCTCCCGAAGAAAGAAGATTGAAGATGTCGTTGATAGAAGACTTCATCCGGATCATGGACCTCTTCAGCTCCCGCTTGGATGAAGACATCATCCGGATCATGGACCTCTTCAGCTCCCGCTTGGATGATGACTTCAGCCGGATCATGGACCTCTTCAGCCCCCCGCTTGGGCTTGGATCAGGACATCGGAGGAGCTCTTCTGGATCGATCGGTGAACCTGGTATGGTGAAGATAAAGTAGGAAGATCTTCAGGGGCTTAGTGTTAGGTTTATTTAAGAGGAGTTTGGGTTAGATTAGGGGTATGTGGGTGGTGGGTTGTAATGTTGGGGGGGGGGTATTGTATGTATTTTTTTACAGGCAAAAGAGCTGAACTTCTTGGGGCATGCCCCACAAAGGGCCCTGTTCAGGGCTGGTAAGGTAAAAGAGCTTTGAACTTTAGTAATTTAGAATAGGGTAGGGCATTTTTTTATTTTGGGGGGCTTTGTTATTTTATTAGGGGGCTTAGAGTAGGTGTAATTAGTTTAAAATTGTTGTAATATTTTTCTTATGTTTGTAAATATTTTTTTATTTTTCTTTTTTATTTTTTGTACTTTAGTTAGTTTATTTCATTGTAGTTATTTGTAGGTATTGTATTTAATTTATTTATTGATAGTGTAGTGTTAGGTTTAATTGTAGGTAATTGTAGGTATTTAATTTAATTTATTTATTGATAGTGTAGTGTTAGGTTTAATTGTAACTTAGGTTATGATTTATTTTACAGGTAATTTTGTAATTATTTTAACTAGGTAGCTATTAAATAGTTCTTAACTATTTAATAGCTATTGTACCTGGTTAAAATAAATACAAAGTTACCTGTAAAATAAATATAAATCCTAAAATAGCTATAATATAATTATAATTTATATTGTAGCTATATTAGGATTTATTTTACAGGTAAGTATTTAGCTTTAAATAAGAATAATTTATTTAATAAGAGTTAATTAATTTCGTTAGATTTAAATTATATTTAACTTAGGGGGGTGTTAGTGTTAGGGTTAGACTTAGCTTTAGGGGTTAATACATTTATTAGAATAGCGTTGAGCTCCGGTCGGCAGATTAGGGGTTAATGTTTGAAGTTAGGTGTCGGCGATGTTAGGGAGGGCAGATTAGGGGTTAATACTATTTATTATAGGGTTAGTGAGGCGGATTAGGGGTTAATAACTTTATTATAATAGCGGTGCGGTCCGGTCGGCAGATTAGGGGTTAATAAGTGTAGGCAGGTGGAGCCGACGTTGAGGGCGGCAGATTAGGGGTTAATAAATATAATATAGGGGTCGGCGGTGTTAGGGGCAGCAGATTAGGGGTACATAGCTATAATGTAGGTGGCGGCGCTTTGCGGTCGGCAGATTAGGGGTTAATTATTGTAGGTAGCTGGCGGCGACGTTGTGGGGGGCAGGTTAGGGGTTAATAAATATAATACAGGGGTCGGCGGTGTTAGGGGCAGCAGATTAGGGGTACATAAGTATAACGTAGGTGGCGGTCGGCAGATTAGGGGTTAAAAAAAATTAATCGAGTGGCGGCGATGTGGGGGGACCTCGGTTTAGGGGTACATAGGTAGTTTATGGGTGTTAGTGTACTTTAGAGCACAGTAGTTAAGAGCTTTATGAACCGGCGTTAGCCCAGAAAGCTCTTAACTACTGACTTTTTTCTGCGGCTGGAGTTTTGTCGTTAGATTTCTAACGCTCACTTCAGACACGACTCTAAATACCGGAGTTAGAAAGATCCCATTGAAAAGATAGGATACGCAATTGACGTAAGGGGATCTGCGGTATGGAAAAGTCGCGGCTGAAAAGTGAGCGTTAGACCCTTTTTTGACTGACTCCAAATACCGGCGGTAGCCTAAAACCAGCGTTAGGAGCCTCTAACGCTGGTTTTCACGGCTACCGCCAAACTCCAAATCTAGGCCCTAGTGATTCTATACGAACTGTCTAATTGACGACAATATGTCTGCATACTCTATTAGGTCACCCTAAATCACTGTGTAAAAAGCTGTGTTTAGCAGTGCCTTCCCCAATATCTATAGCAATTACACTTTGTCTAACTACTGCTGTATAAAGGTACCTAACCACTTTGCTTGTAGCTAGACAGTGTTTGCTAGGTATTTGGTATTGCTCAAGTCCCTATTCAATACATCCCCAGGCCTGAGATGTATAAATCCGATTTGTGAATGAACTAATGCTACATACAATCACTGAAACCGACCATATTGAGTTCCTATATTAATAATGCTCTCTTACAGGTCATAGCCTGTGTTGAATATTTTTACATTATTGGTATTATTTATATGTTTGAACATTTGTAGCTATAGATATATACTTGCTAAATGTCGTATATAATTAAATATATAGCTGTGATCATATATCTCTATAAAATATTGGACTGAGCTAGCTCCCACTGAAACTGAAAAGATGAGACAAGGGTTGAAAATAATAGAGATACTCATGAGAGTGGGTGGGTATAAGTATATTCTACCTTAAATTTTAAATATTAAATTTTAAACCACTTTGAATAAAATATTAATGTGTGTAAATGTAGGAGGTAAAAAATATTAATAACACCAAGTACACCTAAACCTAAACCAACCCAGAGGGGCAGAGGCAGAGGAAGGGCAAGAGGTAGAGGGTCAAAGTATCAAGACCTGGAGGCCGTACAGGCATCAGGATCAACCGCCCCTTCAGCCACATTAGATTCAGAAAAGGGAGAACTGGAGCAGGTTTTTTCAAGGGCCCCCATAGGACCCGAAGGGGGGGGGGGGAGGTGGAGAGCATTCAAGAGCAAGGTATCCGGCACGCAGAGGCAGGCAGCAGAGCAAGTACAACTAACCCTGATTATTAATTGATCTAATTATGTTCTTGACAAAACAGAAGAAAAAGTATAGAGCTTGGGGCTCAGTTTTGTGCCCACACAGGAATTTAATTTGTTTCAAGCGTTAATTGATGTGAATAAATTGATTAGAACATTAACCCTTAAAAAACACTTTAAGTCTGTTGATATGAATACTTACATTGAAGAACCTCCCAAAATACTACAGAGAAAAGGCCTAGGGCTCTCTTTTAATGAATGTTGTGATATAGTGAGTCTTGAAACACTTCAAGCAGAGGGATTAATTGAGGAGGATGGACTGATGGATTCAGACACCCCGCATCATCCCAAATTAAAAAGACCATCAACATTCTACCCTATACAATTGAGGGGTCCCACCCTGGAAAAATGTAACAAAATTAGCTTATACAACAGCTAAAAATGTGCACGGTAATTTAACGGCCAGGGAAAAAGCAGCTCTGACCACGTTGGAAAGTGACCAGGTTGGAAAGTAACCATAACCTGGTCATTAGAGCAGCGGATAAGGGTGGGTCCATAGTTGTCATGAGCAGGGAGAACCTATCTAATAGAGAACCTATCCCACTAATGATAGGTCTCCCCTCCACATTCTCCAAGCTCTTGTGCACCTTAGGTAGATGGTTAAATATAGCTATTCTCGGTTGAGGCAGGTACAGAAAATCACAAGTGTCTTGGTCAAAAAATTCAAACTCTCTACCATCATCAATGATATCCAAAAGTTCTATATTTTATAGAGATATATGATCACAGCTATATATTTAATCATATACGACATTTTGCAAGTATATATCTATAGCTACAAATGTTCAAACATATAAATAATACCAATAATGTAAAAATATTCAACACAGGCTATGACCTGTAAGAGAGCATTATTAATATTGCAACTCAATATGGTCGGTTTCAGTGAGTGTATGTAGCATTAGTTCATTCACAAATCGGATTTATACATCTCAGGCCTGGGGGTGTATTGAATACTGACTTGAGCAATACCAAATACCTAGCAAACACTATCTAGCTACAAGTAAAGTGGTTAGGTACCTTTATACAGCAGTAGTTAGTGTAATTGCTATAGATATTGGGGAAGGCACCGCTAAACACAGCTTTTTACACAGTGACTTAGGGTGACCTATTAGAGTATGCAGACATATTGTCGTCAATTAGACAGTTCGTATAGAATCACTAAGTCTCTGTTACAACAGCTAGGTAGGGGTTAACTTTTATTCCTCTCCAGTTTAGGCAGACACAATGTTTTATACATAAGGTGTGGAAATAGGTCATGTGTTTTATTTTAACCTATCAACACTTTTTAAGAATTGTATTTAAGAGGTGTGGATACAGGTACCCACTAGCTACGATTACGGCAAGAGCCGAAATGCGCCAGCCAGGGGTACGTGACTACCCACACCACGAGTTTGTCTTGTCCGGTATTGTTGCAACCGGGATTTGCCCATGTAACCGTTTTAAAGGAACAAATAAAGTTTTGTATTTTACCAGTAGTACGGTGCTCTTGGCCTTGTTCTGTACGTTTGACTGTGGATTCTAACATAGAGCACGGACTACATTGGTGGCTGTGGGGCCTTGTTCTCTTTTGCTGCATTGGGAACACTCACGGAGTGTATTGCATCACGACTCCGCCCTCCCTCAATACACATACGCTGCATACGAGACGTTACTGGAGCAAAGCGTCTCAGCAGGTTCATCACACACACGGACTGTTTGGATGGCGTGCTGAAAGAGGGGCGTGAGGCTATCTGTTGGGATACAGCCGGAGCACACAGGCTCTTAGGACCCTTAGGACCGGCACGGACCCACTTTCCGGAGCGTGTAGGTGAGGAAAACAGATATACTGCTGCTTTTATGTACATGACTGTATCATGCAATGTTATGCAGCTACTTTTTCAACTCGCTCATTTGAATGAAGATTGTCATCTGCAAATTAAAGGGAGTAAGAGAGCCGTTTATTGTAAACATCCCAGTGCCGGCTGTATTTATTTATATTTATTTATTTATGGGCCCTATACACCTTAAACACACAGGTGTTTGTGAATTGGACTGATATTACAACATTGGACTGAGTTCATTGTTTGGACTGACAGACTGGTGCTGCTTATATTCCTTTGTTTGTGTATATTTTTGAGAAGACCCTCCAACTTCTTATCCATGGGGTCTTTGAAAGCACAACTGTCCTCGATAGGAATAGTTGTACGCTTCGCTAGGGTAGAGATAACTCCCTCCACCTTAGGGACCATCTGCCAAGAGTCCCGAACAGTGTCAGCTATAGGGTACATTTTCTTAAAAATAGGGGAAGGAGAGAACGGGATACCCGGTCTTCCCCATTCCCTTGCAACAATTTCCGAAATTCTCTTAGGAACCGGAAAAACATCTGAATAAGAAGGGGCCTCTAGGTATTTGTCCATCTTACACAATTTCTCTGGTGGGACCACAATAGAGTCACAGTAGTCCAGAGTCATTAAAGCCTCTCGCAGCAACAGACGGAGGTGTTCAAGTTTCAATCTGAAAGACATGACGTCTGAATCTGACTGGGGCAATGCACTTCCTGAATCAGACAGTTCCCCCTCAGACAGTGTCTCCCTACCCTCCAATTCAGAACCCTGGGAGGGTACATCGGAGATAGCCATCAAAGCATCAGAAGTCACAGGGACCACAGGGATTCTGTCCTGCTGCGTTTGCCTTGTAACCCTGGCAACTTAGATAAAACTTCTGTAAGAGTGGATGACATAACTGCAGCCATATCCTGCAGAGTGAAAGAAGTGGACGCAGTTGAAGAACATGGCGTCGCTTGGGCGGGCGTTAAAGGTTGTGACGCTTGGGGAGAAAGATGCGGCATACCCTGAATCTCACCAGGCTGAGAAACATCCTTAGATGTACTTCCATTAAAGAAAATTTGTTCTTTGAATTGTAAAGCCCTCTCAGTACATGAAGGACAAAAAGTAACAGGAGGTTCCACATTGGCATTCAAACATAATGAACATGTGACACTTTCCAAATCCATATCTCAAACTGGAATGAATATGGTACTATTAATATAAATGACAAAAGTACTGTCTGTCTATGTAAACGTTTATCTTTTCTATTGTATAAACAAAAACAGAGAAAAATGGAACTGTTTTATGTTTAAAAACTAAGGCAGCTATAAGCTTTTTTGACGTATAATGCGCTTATATCGCTGCTAAGAATACTGTTATGCTTTGCTTAGAAGTGTTCTGTATCTTTAAAATACAATAAGTAAGGATGAAATCCGTGGACTCGTCATATCTTGTAAAAGAAAATAAATTTGACATTCAACTGTTCTTGAGTGCGTGTGTGTGTGTGTGTGTGTCAGTCATAAAGGATGAACTAGCAATAAACAGCTGAAATTCATTTAACAGAACGCACATAGAACAAGATGTTACAGTCTCTTTAAATCTAAAGTAACTTAGTCTTGTGAGATTTAGTACCATCCTACGTCACAAAGGATGATTTAAAGGGACAGTAAACCTTAAAAGTAATGTTATATAATTCTGCACATAGTGCAGAATTATATAACATTATTTAGGTGCTATAGCCATAAACGCCTTTTTTAAATTTTAATTTGTTAAAAATATGGCGCTTTTACAGACCCGCTCTCTGCTGAGCGGGTCTGTTATATTTAGTCAGCGCATCGGGCCAGCTGTATAGTCACAGCCCGGCCCGACCGCGCCATAGCACTAAGTGCAGCTCGCTCCTGTCACAGGAGCGAGCTGCACTTAGTCTTATGGCACGGTCGGGCCGGGCTGTGACTATACAGGTGGCCCGATGCGCTGACTAAATATAACAGACCCGCTCAGCAGAGAGCAGAGAGCGGGTCTGTAAAAGAGCCATATTTTTTAACAAATTAAAAAGGTAAAAAAGGCGTTTATGGCTATAGCACCTAAATAATGTTATATAATTCTGCACTATGTGCAGAATTATATAACATTATTTTTAAGGTTTACTGTCCCTTTAACAAACAAAACAGCCACAATTCTTTTAATAAAATTTACACAGAAAAATAATGTTTGATTTCTGTCGTTCAGAAACAACTCAATAACATTGCTGGAACAAGACATCACTATGTACATCAAAAGCAATGTCTTTACAAGGAACCGCAGAGCACTGCCTGTGGGTCATAAATTATGTTGGACACTATAGTGTAGAAAATTGTTGTATTACCAGACTCCTAACAGGCACCGCTTTAGGAGTATTTACAATAAAATTTAACACAGGAAAATATGTTACTGTCACTTTAAATTTTAAAAAAGGATAACATTTTTCCTCTACATTAAGTTGCAGAAATAATGAGCGTAATATATCAATCCTCTTATTTCTGTGTCAGAAAAATATACAAGTATTATGTTAACCTTGCTGGAAATAGACATTCTATGTACATTAAAGCAACCCTGTCTTGTGCACACAATCCCTCTGAAAACTGCAAGGAACCACAGAGTACCGCATGTGGGCCAGAAAAAAATCTTTATTTCATGTGTACACTTGTTCCATTTTAAGTACAAAGCTGTATAATACAGTAAACAGCTGAATGTATCAAATAAAAGGAACCCCACAAAAAAACGGTACTGTCTCTAACTCAAAAGGAACGATATTACACATAGCCAACATAACGAAAGAAAAACACTATTGTCTTCTTTAATGTGTAAATATACCCCATATTTGTGTCCTTATAGTAAATATGCAAACATATGGAGTGGGGCTTTAACATGGTTAATTAGAAACTGGAGGAAACTAAGCAGCGTTTCAAATGCACAATACGAGTGCATCCGTTTACCCTTTGTGTCAGCTAAAGTAAGACTGACCGACAAAAAGCAGGCAGTGCTCCAAGCTAAACTTTTATGGCTCTAGACCTGCCATAGTAACATCACGCTCCCAGCTTATGCCAAGACTCATTCACGGACTTCAGATTCACAATGTGCACCGGGATGAGGCAAAACAAGGGCGCACAAACCTTCTGTAGCGTGACCTAGCTCCGCCCATCATGGGCGTATCAGACTGAAAACTTCCCGGGCGGCAAAGTAGTAAAAATGGAGCCGCCAGAACAGAACTATACCAAAGTTCCGCCCATCGTGGGCGTATCACACAGTAACTCCCGGGCGGCCAACTTCAAGATGGAGCTGTTAAACACCCTGTAGTCTCTTAAAAAACATACCTCCCGATTGGCCAGAAGTATAATACCGACATCGGGAGTTACACACTATTCTGAAACCTCCTTCTGTTTCCATAAAATAAAAACTAGCCCTTGCCCGGTTTGCATGCTTGATGATACACCTACCGGGAGTAAAATAACACTGTTTGGTCCCAGCCCCAGTGTATTAAAAACCCTCCCATCACAATAAGAGCCCTTTCATTAATCTCAGCCCTTGATAAGTGAATGGATTTAATGTAGTGTTCACTTTCTTCTGAGAGATGTGTCCCCAGAAATAATAAAGTTAGCACTTACCTTGAATGCTGAGCGACAGCATGGCAGTCCAGCAGGTTTTCAAAGGTCCTCTCCCTAGCATAGCCCTCTGGACAAAGATCAGCCTGAGTTAAAAATACTTAGGCTATCTGGATTAGGGAGGCGCAGTGTCATGATCCGGTGTACATGTGCTCAGAACACAGACCCTCGGGGCAGTGGTAGGGATTTGGAGACACTGACCCCTGACCCGGGGAAGAGTATCCTGGACGTGGATAGATGAAATTCTGTGATTCATGGTTGCTAGAAGTTATTGAAGAATTAATGGAGAGTGCAATTATTTGTATACAATATATTCTGGCTTCACTGTAAGTTATAATTAGTTAACAGGAGTAGCTGCAGGATTCAATGAGAGAAATATATAGCAATGTGGAATGTACAGGCTTCAGAGTAAACAGGTTGAAGTTTGACACTTAGATGCAAACTAAGGTTTGTTGCAGGTTCACAGTTCATAATATTATGTAGAGCTGTATATCAGTATAAGCAGAGTAACACAAATGAGACAAGTTGTAAGTCTTAGGCATTAATTACTGTTTGTGCATATATATGCAAACCAGGGTTTGTTGCAGGTTCACAGTTCATAATATTATGTAGAGCTGTATATCAGTATAAGCAGAGTAACACAAATGAGACAAGTTGTAAGTCTTAGGCATTAATTACTGTTTGTGCATATATATGCAAACTAAGGTTTGTTGCAGGTTCACAGTATATAATAATATGTAGAGCTGTATATCAGTATAATCAGAGTTGCACAAGTGATGGACAAGTTACAAGTCTCAGGCATTAATTACTGTTTGAGCATATATATGCAAACTAGGTTTGTTGCAGGATATTTCAGCAATGACAACTAGAAGCAGAGAAATAGTTATAAAGTTCTGAGTAAGATGATGTTATTGTAATTAGAGAGTGATGATAAGCAAAAGCATACTTGATTTATAATAAAGTTCAGAGTTTGTTAAGTAGCTGTGTCCAGGAAACAGAATTGGATTATTTTTGATACTTGCGGTTTGAGGATATTTAGCATAGGTAATAGAAAATGCTGTATCTTGGAATAGTTGGTAAATTCATGCTGGAAACAGTCACAGATCTCAGTTGTTCAGGATCACAACTTCAAAGTTAATGCAAAGCACATTAGACCTGAGAAGGCTTAAAAAGAGGCTGAGGTAATCAGGTGCATGAATGATTAATCAGGCAGGCAAGCAAGCTGAATGTAAATACTGCCCAAATGCAGCAGTCAGAGAAGGAAGTCTTAAAGGGATAGTGACATTAGGCTGAGATATGTTACAGATCCCCCTCCTCAAAGGCGACCAACACAATCCAAAAGGAGAGAGAACAAAATTGATATGGAGAACTGGTAGTAGGTGTATGGAGGTAGTGAGTCCAATCGGAAATCAAGAAAGGAGGGTTTGAGATCTCTTGAAAAAGTTGAATGACGAAGTAAAGGCCATGTAATTCAGGTATCAAAAGATCTTGACAATGATGAGAGCAAAACTTCAAGTCAACTTTTTTGTAGTCATTGTGAGAATGCATGAACGTAACATACAATGAGCTTCCTACCACAGAATCATCCTGAGTGTAGAAAGGCGGATGTTCTTCATGATAGATGACCATGTACATAGCCAATGAAAAGGCAGCCAGTCCTAGAGATATGAATAGGTTTTCCTCAGCTTCAAAAATAGAGATGCAGCATTCTGGATTGATAACCAGATTAACCACCTTTGGGTCAGAGATTTGAGTATCCTCAGAATTAACCTCTTGGCCGAGGATTAGATATACTCCAAAAGAAAAAGCTATAGCCACTTCTAATGCAATAGCAGGGCTTTCTAGTAGGAGATAGGAGTGTAGAGTGCAAGATTTGTCCAGTTCTTGCCATCTTCTAATTCAATATGAAATGTCTCCTTACTGGATTCAGAATCAAAAGTGTCCTCACTAAGAACAGGTATATGAATACCCACATCTGGGCAAGGTTCAGTAATATCCTCAGTAGGATCAGGTAAAGGAATGCCCATGCCAGGGCAAGGTTCAGAAGTACCCACATCTGGGCAAGTTCAGGAATATCCTCAATAGGATCGAGTGTAGGAATGTCCTCACCAGGGCAAAGTTCAGGAATATCCTCAGTAGGATTGGGTGAAGAAATGCCCATGCCAGGGCAAGGTTCAACTATAGAGAAAGAAAAAGAACCCACTTTAGAGCCAGGAACCATACTCTCTTCTGAGCAGAGGGCAAGGCTTTCTTCAGGGTTCATAAACAAAGAATTAACAAGACCCACTTTAGAGCCAAGAACCATACACACTTCTGAGTAGAGGGCATGGCTATCTTCAGGATCAAGTATTATTACACCCATTTCTGGGTTAAACAAAGGAATACCCATACCAGGGTCAAAAACAGGAGAGTCCACCTTGATGCCAGGTTTAGTGGTATCATCATGGAAAACAGGAATGGGCACTGGGGAATCTTCTTGAAGAACTTTTGTACAAGTTTCAGGGTCAAGAATGTCCACTTGCGAACTTCAAAGTTGTACTCACAGGATTCAGTATCAGGAAGACCTGTACTGGAAACTGATGTAGTAGAAAATGTAGTTTGATGCAAAGTATCTCCCAAGGGAAACAATTTCTTAGATGCAGTAACAGAAGAATTTTGAGAAGGTGAAGTGTACTGAAATATGCCACACTCAGGTAAATGCGGAGGAATTGTAACACAAGATTCTGACTGAGAAGTTATCTGGAGTTCAGCAGGCATGCTTATTTGAGTTTGAATATCAGAGCTAAATTCTCCAGGGATTATCTCTGGTAAACTGAAAGGTTGTATATCTGGAACAAAATAATCTTTTGCTTCTAGCACAGGGTTTACAGGCAATGAGGCATCATGAGAGGGATATGTGAAATCAATAGTTGGAAACAGTTTTTGTAGTTGTTGTAGAGTTTATGACTACACTTGCTAAGGGAGCAGGGTAGTCAAGCAAAAAAGAGATGCTTATATACACTGATATGATATCTTTATTATTTATTATTGAATCATAATTACTGTGCCATGAAAGACTAACAGTACTGTATGTTAAAAATTAACCTTTATTGTTATCATTAAAAAGACAGATATTGTGGATGATAGTACTGCCCTAAAGAGTTAAAAACACTCTCACTGTGTTAGGTGAATGTTTCAGCATGAGCTTTTTATGCTAAAAAATTACAACTTATCTTAGTGCCTCTGAACAGCAATAGATTGCAAATGGAAAATTACTAACAAGCTATTATCAATAGCAAAAGCCTATTGGGCCTCTAGGTTGTTAGACTCTTTATATTCAAAAAAGTATGTGCTTATTTACTTTGTGCTTGAGCTCTGAATTTGTTGTGTGCCCTATTCCACACTATAGCTACTATTATATCAAGGTATACAAAATAATAGTGTGCTCACGGTGGTAGCAAACTGAAGGTAACAGATAGAAATAATTAACTGTTAAATATAATTTATTTTACCTCTGGTATATAGTTGGTGAGTTTTAAAACAGTTGGTACCAAGTTGGTAATTATATTGTATTGTTAACTAACCACTCCATTAGGTAGCACTGATTGTGATGTTGGATTTCACAATCTTACTCCCAATACTTAAGGATGATACCAGGAATAAGGTAAATGGTACTGCAGGGTATGCTAAAGGTTATCTTGAAAGATATAAAATAAAAAATCAGCTGTTATTTGCGCTCAGTATATATTACCTTGAATACAAATATAATTACTGGTCACTTATTTATATGATTCCCCTTAGTGTGGGGCTATTAAATATTTACCAGTAATATGACGATTATGCAAATATATAAATAACTGTGTGGCTAGATTAAATCTTAACCATAGTTAAAGCGCTGGTTCTTTAAGATGTTAATATTTGCTAGAGTTAAATCCTGTCAGTATCGGCGTAATACTGAAACTGTGAAAATAGGACAACATGAGAGAAAGCAGTATCTTGCACATGCAGAGTGCTTAATATTACTCAGAAGATAAATTATCATTGATATAGTTAACAACGTAGCAAAGTTAAAGTTTTAAGCGTGCTTGCTAGTAATCTTAAATCAACATATGGTTTGTGTAACCTTCATTTGCGCCCTTGCTGGGCGTTAACAACTAAGTCTTATGCTAAGTTTTTCTTAAAGTAAAGCATGCTGATGTATCTAGTTTTAACAACAAGTGAGGCCAGTTTAAAAATAGAGGAGACCCCTGACGCGGCGTTTCTCTAACGCTTCCTCAGAGGTGTTACGCGGGCCGACTCACATCCGGAGTTATATAGCCATGGTGTTACTCACATCTGAGTCATGATTGGGCTGCCGGTTTGCTTGGCAATTGGATAGATTGCATGTCACTCATCCCTAGTGAGAACATATTGGCCAAAGGAGTTATAGTATACAGGGAGTGCAGAATTATTAGGCAAGTTGTATTTTTGAGGATTAATTTTATTATTGAACAACAACCATGTTCTCAATGAACCGAAAAAACTCATTAATATCAAAGCTGAATAGTTTTGGAAGTAGTTTTTAGTTTGTTTTTAGTTATAGCTATTTTAAGGGGATATCTGTGTGTGCAGGTGACTATTACTGTGCATAATTATTAGGCAACTTAACAAAAAACAAATATATACCCATTTCAATTATTTATTTTTACCAGTGAAACCAATATAACATCTCAACATTCACAAATATACATTTCTGACATTCAAAAAAACAAATCAGTGACCAATATAGCCACCTTTCTTTGCAAGGACACTCAAAAGCCTGCCATCTATGGATTCTGTCAGTGTTTTGATCTGTTCACCATCAACATTGCGTGCAGCAGCAACCACAGCCTCCCAGACACTGTTCAGAGAGGTGTACTGTTTTCCCTCCTTGTAAATCTCACATTTGATGATGGACCACAGGTTCTCAATGGGGTTCAGATCAGGTGAACAAGGAGGCCATGTCATTAGATTTTCTTCTTTTATACCCTTTCTTGCCAGCCACGCTGTGGAGTACTTGGACGCGTGTGATGGAGCATTGTCCTGCATGAAAATCATGTTTTTCTTGAAGGATGCAGACTTCTTCCTGTACCACTGCTTGAAGAAGGTGTCTTCCAGAAACTTGCAGTAGGACTGGGAGTTGAGCTTGACTCCATCCTCAACCCGAAAAGGCCCCACAAGCTCATCTTTGATGATACCAGCCCAAACCAGTACTCCACCTCCACCTTGCTGGCGTCTGAGTCGGACTGGAGCTCTCTGCCCTTTACCAATCCAGCCACGGGCCCATCCATCTTGCCCATCAAGACTCACTCTCATTTCATCAGTCCATAAAACCTTAGAAAAATCAGTCTTGAGATATTTCTTGGCCCAGTCTTGACGTATCAGCTTGTGTGTATTGTTCAGTGGTGGTCGTCTTTCAGCCAAATAATCATATTTAAAATGGCACATTACTGATATTTCGTTATCATAATTCACATCTATTTCAATGGTATTTTTAGTTCACTTAATATTTTTTAGCTCAAAATACACTTTTCAGTCGTTCCTATAGTATGTAATTCAATTCTATTTAAGCTCATGTTAAGCCAGTATTACAGTTTATATAACTTTTCCCTATATTTTAACCTACATAATTATACCTGATTTTTGTGTATTATCACATATAAGTCTCATATTTTCAACGCAGAAATACTGTATCCGCTAAATAGTGAATGCTACATTCTTTATCTATTTATAGCTACTTTGTCTCTATACTATAACTCCTTTGGCCAATATGTTCTCACTAGGGATGAGTGACATGCAATCTATCCAATTGCCAAGCAAACCGGCAGCCCAATCATGACTCAGATGTGAGTAACACCATGGCTATATAACTCCGGATGTGAGTCGGCCCGCGTAACCCCTCTGAGGAAGCGTTAGAGAAACGCCGCGTCAGGGGTCTCCTCTATTTTTAAACTGGCCTCACTTGTTGTTAAAACTAGATACATCAGCATGCTTTACTTTAAAAAAAACTTAGCATAAGACTTAGTTGTTAACGCCCAGCAAGGGCGCAAATGAAGGTTACACAAACCATATGTTGATTTAAGATTACTAGCAAGCACGCTTAAAACTTTAACTTTGCTACGTTGTTAACTATATCAATGATAATTTATCTTCTGAGTAATATTAAGCACTCTGCATGTGCAAGATACTGCTTTCTCTCATGTAGTCCTATTTTCACAGTTTCAGTATTACGCCGATACTGACAGGATTTAACTCTAGCAAATATTAACATCTTAAAGAACCAGCGCTTTAACTATGGTTAAGATTTAATCTAGCCACACAGTTATTTATATATTTGCATAATCGTCATATTACTGGTAAATATTTAATAGCCCCACACTAAGGGGAATCATATAAATAAGTGACCAGTAATTATATTTGTATTCAAGGTAATATATACTGAGCGCAAATAACAGCTGTTTTTTTATTTTATATCTTTCAAGATAACCTTTAGCATACCCTGCAGTACCATTTACCTTATTCCTGATATCATCCTTAAGTATTGGGAGTAAGATTGTGAAATCCAACATCACAATCAGTGCTACCTAACGGAGTGGTTAGTTAACAATACAATATACCGTATTTTTCGCTCCATAAGACGCACCTGACCATAAGACGCACCTAGTTTTTAGAGGAGGAAAACAAGAAAAAAAAAATATATAATTTAATTTCTATTTCCTGATGCCTGATGTGCCAAGGGGAGGGGGCTAACCCTAAACCCCTATCCCTAAACCCCTAACCCTAACCCTTAACCCTAACCAGGGGCATATTTAGGTTTTGTGCTGCCCTAGGCATTTAAGATTCTGCTGGGGAGGGAGATAAGGGAGGGAGGAAGGGAAGGAGGGAGAGGAGTGAGAAGAGGAGAGGAGGGAGGGAGAAGAGGGAGAGGAGGGAGAAGAGGGAGAGGAGGGAGAAGAGGGAGAGGAGGGAGGGAGAGGAAGGAGGGAGAGGAGGGAGGGAGAGGGAGGGAGAGGGAGGGAGAGGGAGGGAGAGGAAGGAAGGAGGGAGAGGAGGGAGGGAGAGGAAGGAAGGAAGGAAGGAGGGAGGGAGAGGAAGGAGGGAGGGAGAGGAAGGAAGGAAGGAAGGAGGGAGAGGAAGGAGCCAGGTAGTGCAGGGACACAGCATATTTTTAATTACTAATAAAGAGAAAGAGTAAGGGTCCCATCTTGCTGCAGTCCTGCTTCCCCTCAGCATTCTCTGCTTACTGGACTGGTAGTGTGACACTGTGCCTATTGGCACAGCACGAGAAAAAGAGCCAGTCTCAGATCAGTGTACTCTCTGTCTGTAATCAAACTGGTATCAAACTGTAAGCCGCAGCAGTGCACCACCATAAGAAAAAAATGAGTGGCTCCCGGTCCCGCCTCCAGCAAAGGGAAGAAGAATCATCAAACTACCGTATATAAAGTTAAAAAGAAGCGTTTGTGGCAAACCTAGCCACTTCTGGACTATAACATAAGAAAGGTTGTCTATAGGCTGTATATTGTGCTATGTAGATGTGACAGACCCTTCTGTCAGCACTGAAAGAGTTAACTGTGTTCAGCTATTGTGCACTGTCATTAATGTTATTGATACACAGTCCATTGTTTAATCAACCTCAGAGAGCAGACCCTAGATGATAAGGAAAGACAAGTGTGTGTCTGTGTTTAAATTGTTATCAGCTTGAGCAAGGTATTCTATTGTATCATGTAAAAGGGCGTGTTCCCTCCATTCAATGTACAACATTCTTTCAACCCCCCTTCTGGGGGGGTCAGACCTGCATAAATACTGGGCATATGAGCCTTAATAAAAGTCTTTCTGTTTAAAACCTGAAAACTGGCTGGGTTGTGAATTGCTGATTCCCTATGCAGGACATTGTTCCCTGGTGTTAACCCTTGGTATCCGGTTGGTACCGTTACAATTGGTGGCAAGCGACGGAATGAACCTTATCGCCCAGAAGAGCAACTACACAAGCCAGTAACCTCAGGAAGAGGGGGATTACTACAATACTGACTAAGATGGAAGGAGTACCAGGGACCGAAGTGAATGGAGATGGATTATTCTAAGCTAAAGAGACAAACGTAAAAGGAACTGCTAGAAGCCAGGGGAAAGATAGGCAGCAGCAAACCCAAGGCTATATTAATTGCTGAGCTGATGGAGGGAGACAGAGCTCGCAGCGCTACGCCTCCAGCAGCCATGGAGGAGACCCTATACCAGAGGGAAATGAGGACCAGGCTGGAATTTTTACCCCAACCTGTACCACGGGATATGCTATCCGTGGTAATGGCAGATGTGCAGGAGTACGTGATGGCACACAGTCCGCGGAATGCATCCTCCCGAGCAGAATCCATTTTGGACGCACTCAGCAACCCAGTAAGACCCAAAATCCCATACCATGCATTTAAAATGTTTTGTGAGGAGAAGGATGAGATTGATGGGTATTTACAGGATTTTGAGAGACTGTGCGAGTTACATGATTTGGAGCAGTCCGTATGGGTGCCGGTGCTAGCAGGCAAGCTAGCCGGTAGGGCAGCGGAAGCGTATCGCGCTGTACCCAGGGAGGACAGCAAGGATTACGCTAAAGTGAAGAGAGCGATCTTGGAAAGATATGCCATTACCTCAGAGGCATACCGGCGCAAGTTTAGAGGCCTGCGCAAGCCAGAAAGAGATTCCCATGCAGAGTGGGCCCACAAGCTGGATCAAGCATCTCAGGGGTGGATACAGGCCAGCCAAGCTACCACCATGGAAGAATTGCGACAACTGATGCTGTTGGAGCAATTCTTTAACGGCTTGTCCCCAGAAGCCCAAGAATGGGTGAGAGATCGAAAACCCCTCACCTTAACCGAAGCAGCCAGATTAGCAGACCAGCATTTTGATGGCAGGAGGCACCATGGACTACAGCCTAACAACGGACGGGCTAATATACAATGCCACACCTGCAAGCAGTGGGGACATATGGCACGTGAGTGCACCCAAAATCGGAGCAGACAAGCTTGGAACCAGGTCAGACAGAACCTGGCCCCAAGGGCGGCTGCTCACCATTACCAAACGGAGCCAGCCGCTCATGAGGTGTTGAGCACCCAAGCCGAGGAACCCCTGGGAATTCTGCATGAGGTGATGTCGGTCCAGGGGCTTCGGGATTCGGGAGCTACTTTAACCCTGATAGCTCCCCATTTGGTGCCGGATACAGCACCCACTGGCGGATCCGTGGCAGTACGAGGGGCAGGGGGAGCAGTATACCGATTGCCCACTGCTAGAGTGGAGTACAGACCCCCAGTCACCCCAGCAGCTGCCAGTTACCAACCCCCGGCGCACCGCTATACCACACGGCCTCCGGCCACGAACTACCCTCAGAGAGCCCGGTTCAATTCGCGGGGCTACTCACAACCTATTCGGTGCTTTGGATGTAAGCAACTAGGGCACAAAAGACCAGAGTGTCCCCTAAACGCAGCGAATCAAGCACAGTCCTGGAGAAGACCCGCTGGCGGAATCCCACATAATCCTCAGCCTGTGGCCCGCTACGTAGAGGCGCCAGAATGCTGGGGCAGCCTACATGAAGCAGACCCCGTGCAAGCTGCCCACCGGAATAACCGGCAACGGGTTAAAGTGAATGGGAAGGAGGTCAGTTGTCTACGGGATACTGGTGCTACCATGACCTTGCTTCAAGAGAACTTGGTGCCTGAGAAACAGCACACTGGAGACACTGTGGCTGTGAGGGTAGCAGGGGGCACTGTGTTCCGCCTACCTGTTGCCAGGGTACATTTGGATTGGGGAGTGGGCGCTAGACTTGTGAATGTGGGGGTCAAGAAGGACTTACCTACTGATGTTCTCCTTGGAAATGACTTGGCCCCCCTTGTTTCTGCCTATGCTCCCATGGATCCCGCTGATGTTAACCCTGTGACTACCCAAGCCCAGTCCCTCCGGGAAGAGACGCTTCCATGTTTGGGGTGGGGGCAGTACTGAGCCAAGTTGGAGCAGATGGCGGAGAACACCCCGTAGCCTACTTGAGCCGAAAGTTGTTGCCCCGGACATCCCCAAGCCGATCCGTTGGGATCAGACTGTGTATGCCGGCTTGGTTCTGAGGGAGCATTGTGGCAAACCTAGCCACTTCTGGACTATAACATAAGAAAGGTTGTCTATAGGCTGTATATTGTGCTATGTAGATGTGACAGACCCTTCTGTCAGCACTGAAAGAGTTAACTGTGTTCAGCTATTGTGCACTGTCATTAATGTTATTGATACACAGTCCATTGTTTAATCAACCTCAGAGAGCAGACCCTAGATGATAAGGAAAGACAAGTGTGTGTCTGTGTTTAAATTGTTATCAGCTTGAGCAAGGTATTCTATTGTATCATGTAAAAGGGCGTGTTCCCTCCATTCAATGTACAACATTCTTTCAACCCCCCTTCTGGGGGGGTCAGACCTGCATAAATACTGGGCATATGAGCCTTAATAAAAGTCTTTCTGTTTAAAACCTGAAAACTGGCTGGGTTGTGAATTGCTGATTCCCTATGCAGGACATTGTTCCCTGGTGTTAACCCTTGGTATCCGGTTGGTACCGTTACAGCGTTTATTCAAGTACAGTCTGTACTTGAATAAACGCTTCCTTTTAACTTTATATACCGGTAGTTTCTTCCCTTTGCTGGAGGCGGGACCGGGAGCCACTCATTTTTTTCTTATGGTGGTGCACTGCTGCGGCTTACAGATTACACTGACCGGCTCTTTTTGTCGCGCTGTGCTGATAGTAGGCACAGTGTCACACTACCAGTCCAGTAAGCAGAGAATGCTGAGGGGAAGGACTGCAGCCAGCAAGATGGGACCCTCACCCTGCGCCTGGTCACTGGTGATATAAAGTTAAAAATGAAGCGTTTATTCAAGTACAGTCTGTACTTGAATAAACGCTTCATTTTAACTTTATATACCGTAGTTTCTCACTCGTTTGCTGGAGGCGGGACCGGGAGCCTTCTGACTGCAATCCATTATCTGCGGCTTACAATTGATTGTAACTGTAGATGCTTGCTATGCAGAAGCTACCGGTATATATTATCAATATATAGATGCTTGGCCAGGGGTTTAATTGAATGCACAGTAGCGCCTCTCTCTCTCCTGCTTGTGTGTCCGCTTCAATTGATGTTTATGGGTTATTATGGCTATGCAAAATCATCACGAGAAATAGAGCCGGTGTCAGATCAGTCTTATCTGACACCGGCTCTATTTCTCGTGATGATTTTGCATAGCCATAATAACCCATAAACATCAATTGAAGCGGACACACAAGCAGGAGAGAGAGAGGCGCTACTGTGCATTCAATTAAACCCCTGGCCAAGCGTCTATATATTGAAAATATATACCAGTAGCTTCTGCATAGCAAGCATCTACAGTTACCTTACCAGCATGCAGAATTATAAATGGAGCCAGTAGTTTGCTGGGCAGTATGGCGGTATGAAAACAAAAGCTAATGCCAGCAATAAAGTTCCCAAATAGAGTGTGTGGGTCTGTTCAATAAACTACTCACTCACTGTCTCACTCCATATGCTGCCGACTCAAGCATCCTAGCCTCATGCATTAGCGCGCCGTGGACAGTTTTTTCTATCTGTTTTAAGCGCGATGACTGCCTCCAAAAAGTGCCGCCCCCAAAATTTGCCGCCCTAGGTCAAGCGCAGGGCCTGCATTCGCTCCATAAGACGCACAGCCATTTTCCCTTACTTTTGAGTGGGGAAAAAGTGCGTCTTATGGAGCGAAAAATACGGTAATTACCAACTTGGTACCAACTGTTTTAAAACTCACCAACTATATACCAGAGGTAAAATAAATGATATTTAACAGTTAATTATTTCTATCTGCTACCTTCAGTTTGCTACCACCGTGAGCACACTATTATTTTGTATACCTTGATATAATAGTAGCTATAGTGTGGAATAGGGCACACAACAAATTCAGAGCTCAAGCACAAAGTAAATAAGCACATACTTTTTTGAATATAAAGAGTCTAACAACCTAGATGCCCAATAGGCTTTTGCTATTGATAATAGCTTGTTAGTAATTTTCCATTTGCAATCTATTGCTGTTCAGAGGCACTAAGATAAGTTGTAATTTTTTAGCATAAAAAGCTCATGCTGAAACATTCACCTAACACAGTGAGAGTGTTTTTAACTCTTTAGGGCAGTACTATCATCCACAATAGCTGTCTTTTTAATGATAACAATAAAGGTTAATTTTTAACATACAGTACTGTTAGTCTTTCATGGCACAGTAATTATGATTCAATAATAAATAATAAAGATATCATATCAGTGTATATAAGCATCTCTTTTTTGCTTGACTACCCTGCTCCCTTAGCAAGTGTAGTCATAAACTGTACTGGATAGTATCATTAATGCTTACGCACTGCTCCCTGTGTGTTTAATAATAATTTCTGACACAACGCATATAATATATTGCAAAACACCCAAGGAGAAATTTTATAAACCAACTACTGCAATTAGGTTCTAATTTTTTTCTTTTGTTACATAGTAGTTGTTGTAGAGTCTGAGAAGAGATACCATTAGATGCTTTAAGAACAGACTGAAGGTGATTAGAGACAACATCCAGCTTGGTGTTGACAGTGTCATGAGGCAAGAGAGGGTCTGGCACAACAGAAACTGAAACAGGAGATTCAGGCTGAATTTCCTCTTTGCACTTCTGATTTTCTGTAGGTAGAAATACTTTCTTCTTTTTTTTCTTAGAGAGCTTAGATAACTGATATTTCTTCCCAGTATGAGGCTTCTTAGGTTGCTGCCATTGTGGCTTGTAGTAAGGTTGAGAACAGAAATCCTCTTCATCACTGGATGCATAATTCTGATGTAATAAATCAGCATAGTAGTTGAGGGGACCTTTTCTCCAAACAGCAGTCTGTAAACCAGATGTTTTTCTTCCGGCTCTGAAACTGTCCAATCTAACGAATCCATGGGAGTATCAGAAATAGGAAGATCAGTATTTCCATGAGAGGTTTCATGATGGGAGCTGTCTGTTTCATAAATATAACAACCAAGCATGTCATTATAAACAATAGATTGAGGTTTTGTCTGAGTTTGTGGCAAATTACACTAGCGCTCATACCAGTCTAATGCCAGTTCAGCTGGATCCGTGAAGTCATCCTCCCTGTTGACATATTCAGACTCAGAATCAGTATCACCAGGATAGGAATCACAAACAGGAGGATCAGATGACATTTTAGAAAAGTGGTTCTGTCTCTTTGAATCTTTAAAAATCTGATTTTTTTTCTGCTGAAGCTATGGTTAAATCCTCTTCATTTTCATAGTCAGATTCAGGATCAGTTTCACCAAAATGGTAAGCACGAAATTGAGGAACAGATGACATTTTAGAAAAATGGTTCTGTCTCTTTAAATCTTTAAAAATCTGATTTTTTTCTGCTGAAGCTATGGTTAAATCCTCTTCATTTTCATAGTCAGATTCAGGATCAGTTTCAACAAGATAGTAAGCACGAAATTGAGGAACAGATGACATTTTAGAAAAATGGTTCTGTCTCTTTAAATCTTTAAAAATATGAATTTTTTCTGCTGAAGCTATGGTTAAATCCTCTTCATTTTCATAGTCAGATTCAGGATCAGTTTCACCAAAATGGTAACCACGAACATGAGTAGAGGATTGTCTAGAATGGGAGTACTGTGTCTTTAAATTTTTATAAGTTTGAAAATCTTCTGTTTTTCCTTTAGGGATTGCTTGGGTCTGAGTTATGTTGTAATTTTTTATTTTCCTTTGAGGGTCGGTGCATCCACTACCACTGCGAATCCCTTTTTTAGGCATTAACTTTCTGTCATGATCCGGTGTACATGCGTTCAGAACACAGACCCTCGGGCAGTGGTAGGGATTTGGAGACACCGGCCCCTGACCCGGGGAAGAGTATCCTGGACGTGGATAGATGAAATTCTGTGATTCATGGTTGCTAGAAGTTATTGAAGAATTAATGGAGAGTGCAGTTATTTGTATACAATATATTCTGGCTTCACTGTAAGTTATAATTAGTTAACAGGAGTAGCTGCAGGATTCAATGAGAGAAATATATAGCAATGTGGAATGTACAGGCTTCAGAGTAAACAGGTTGAAGTTAGATGCAAACTAAGGTTTGTTGCAGGTTCACAGTTCATAATATTATGTAGAGCTGTATATCAGTATAAGCAGAGTAACACAAATGAGACAAGTTGTAAGTCTTAGGCATTAATTACTGTTTGTGCATATATATTCAAACCAGGGTTTGTTGCAGGTTCACAGTTCATAATATTATGTAGAGCTGTATATCAGTATAAGCAGAGTAACACAAATGAGACAAGTTGTAAGTCTTAGGCATTAATTACTGTTTGTGCATATATATGCAAACTAAGGTTTGTTGCAGGTTCACAGTATATAATAATATGTAGAGCTGTATATCAGTATAATCAGAGTTGCACAAGTGATGGACAAGTTACAAGTCTCAGGCATTAATTACTGTTTGAGCATATATATGCAAACTAGGTTTGTTGCAGGATATTTCAGCAATGACAACTAGAAGCAGAGAAATAGTTATAAAGTTCTGAGTAAGATGATGTTATTGTAATTAGAGAGTGATGATAAGCAAAAGCATACAGGTAGTCGTCGACTTACGACCGCATTACGTTCTGACCGTCCGGTCGTAAGACGATTTGGACGTAAGTCGGACGATATATCTACGGCATGTAAATAAAATGGTCTAATGTAGGGTTTAGGCAGATAGGTCTGCTGCTACACATCACAGGTATTTTGGACTGCAACATGGTGAGAGGCTGCGACACATGCGAAGGCTGCTGCTGCTGCTTATGACAGTCACTCTTGTATGGCCTGCACACAAGCACTGCTGTCTGCAGTACGACACATGGTCGTAAGTATGGATGGTCATAAGTCGCATAGGTTGTAAGTCGACGAGTATCTGTACTTGATTTATAATAAAGTTCAGAGTTTTTTAAGTAGCTGTGTCCAGGAAACAGAATGGGATTATTTTTGATACTTGCGGTTTGAGGATATTTAGCATAGGTAATAGAAAATGCTGTATCTTGGAATAGTTGGTAAATTCATGCTGGAAACAGTCACAGATCTCAGTTGTTCAGGATCACAACTTCAAAGTTAATGCAAAGCACATTAGACCTGAGAAGGCTTAAAAAGAGGCTGAGGTAATCAGGTGCATGAATGATTAATTAGGCAGGCAAGCAAGCTGAATGTAAATACTGCCCAAATGCAGCAGTCAGAGAAGGAAGTCTTAAAGGGATAGTGACATTAGGCTGAGATATGTTACACGCAGTGAGAATTATGTCCCACCAGTTCCTATTGCTTTAAAGCCCCCAAATGCCCTACTTTAGAGACTGATCTGGTTTAGGCTACACCCCAGAACAAAGTAGCACACACTGGCCCTACTTTAAAAATAAACACTTGATTGAAGAATCTTTACTAACACCTCTGCCAACTCCTATCTTACTAACACAGGCAAAGAGAATGACTGGGTTGGGAGGGAAGGGAGGGAGGAGCTATTTATACAGCTCTGCTGTGGTGCTCTTTGCCTCCTCCTGCTGACCAGGAGGCGTAATCCCACAAGGATTAAATCCGTGGATTTATATCTTGAAAAAGAAAATAAGTTCCTATTCTTTCCCATTCGTTACAAATAATGTTCACCATATTAACTGGCACAGGAAAAGTCAGACCTTTCTGTCTTCAAAAACCCTGTTTAATTTAGGGATCTTAGGTTCCTCAGGTAGTTTTGCCTTTGGAACCTGTAGAATACAGACCCTCCTTTAATAAAAAACGCAGATGCTCAATTTTAAATCTAAAGAAGGTTTAGAAACTGAAGTCGCCGACTCAGAAAGTTCACCCTCTGCAGGAACAGAGGTTAACTCATCCTCTGATACCTGGCATATAGTAGCTAAATCCGACAAATATTTAGACAACTCTAGGTCATGAGAACTATGTTTAACCTCTCTCTTGCGTTTGCTAGAGGGAGGTAAGGCACTCGGCCGCAGACTGCTGATTGAAGTCCGCAGGAAAAAAGCCCTCTCCAAATGGAGAATTAGTCTGCTCTTCCTGATTTCCCAGCTACTTTCACTGGGTGTCCCTGCCTAACCTCATAACAGTGCTAAACTGGGAACTTTTAAGTTTATAAAAGATTGTATACTGTATTTTTAGATCTGTATCTGTGCATAGTCTTTATAGTGTCTATTACATAGTTGTATGAAATTTGGTTTACACCGTCCCTTTAGATTTTGTCAGTATAATACTTTAACCCCTTAAGGACAAGGCCATTTTTCAATTTCTTTCCCTTAAGGACCAGGGCTATTTTTACATTTCTGCGGTGTTTGTGTTTAGCTGTAATTTTCCTCTTACTCATTTACTGTACCCACACATTATATACCGTTTTTCTCGCCACTAAATGGACTTTCTAAAGATACCACTATTTTCATTAGCTTATAATTTACAATTAAAAATATTATAAAATATGAGGAAGAAATGGAAAAAACACACTTTCTAACTTTGACCCCCAAAATCTGTACATCTACAACCACGCTAAATAGTTTCTAAATTTTGTCCTGAGTTTAGAAATACCCAATGTTAACATGTTCTTTGCAAGTTATAGGGCAATAAATACAAGTAGCACTTTGCTATTTCAAAACAACTTCTTTTTCCAAAATGAGCGCTAGTTACTTTGGAACCCTGATATCTGTCAGGAATACCTGAATATCCCTTGACATGTATATATATATATATATATATATATTTTTTTTTTTTTGGAAGACATTCCGAAGTATTGATCTAGGCCCATTTTGGTATATTTCATGCCACAATTTCACCGCCAAATGCGATCAAAAAAAAAAAATTGTTCACTTTTTCACAATTTTTTTTCAAACTTTAGGTTTCTCACTGAAATTATTTACAAACAGCTTGTGCAATTATGGCACAAATGCTTGTAAATGCTTCTCTGGGATCCCCTTTGTTCAGAAATAGCAGAGATATGGCTTTGGCAATGCTTTTTGGTAATTAGAAGGCTGCTAAATGCTGCTGCACATCACACGTGTATTATGTCTAGCAGTGAAGGGGTTAATTAGGGATCTTGTAGGGTTAATTTTAGCTTTAGTGTAGAGATCAGCCTCCCACCTAACACATCAGACCCCCTGATCCCTCCCAAACAGCTCTCTTCCCTCCCCCATAATTGTCCCCGCCATCTTAAGTACTGGCAGAAAGTCTACCAGTACTAAAATAAAAGGTATGTTATGAAAAAATCGACCTTGAGACAGACCCTGAGGGCAGGTACCTCATTTTAATCTCTAAACTAGAGGGCCAGGTCTACACGCTGGTCAATATATATGCTCCTAATCAGAGCCAGCCTAAGTTTCTAAAGACTATTTTGCAAAATATTTGCAAAATAAAGACGGGAAGGTTCTTAGTGGGCAGTGATTTCAACATGATTTGGGACCCATCCCTAGATAAAAAAAAGTTGGTTAGGGCAAAGCCGTGGACTCATATTCAGTTTCTACGGCTAAAAAATTCAGAGATATTATTTCTCAATACAACCTCTTTGATGTTTGGAGAGCCTGCCACCCAACCACCAAAGATTTTACATATTTTTCAAGGCCTCACCACTCATACTCAAGGCTTGACTATTTTTTAACAGATACGTGGACGCTAAATATCATTAAAGATTCTAAGATCAAGCCATGTGCCTGGTCCTGGTGGCACTAGACTCTGATATGAGTTCTTCATCCAGCCCAAATTGGAAACTCCCAGACTCATTGTGGTCTGACCCTGAGTTTCAACCTTTGATCCGCAAATCTATACAGGAATACTTAAAGTATAATTCGAATTCTGTTCCCTCGCACCAAACAATTTGGGCAGCTCTCAAAGCCTATATTAGAGGAGTTTGTATACACAAACAGGCCTCTATCAGAAGACTAAAAGGAGCACCCTTCGGCCTGGTAGCAACCAAGCTGAGGACTAAAGAAAACCTTAATAAAACCAATACCTCCCCTTAGTTAACGGCACAGATAGCCACCCTCCGTAACCAGCTCAAAGAATTGGAACTAAATAGGGTCCAAGAGGCATTTGGTAGATTTAAAAACCTCTTATATTATCAAGGTAACAAAGCCTCCACCATTCTAGCTAACAAGTTGAGAGGCAGAGTGGCCTCGGCCCGTATCCTTTCCATAAACAAAGGGAATGCTCAAGTGACTTCCCCCAGAGATATTGGAGAGGCCTTTGCGGCTTACTATTCCAACCTGTATAATCTTCACCAAACGGAAGGGGCGATTGTCCCTTCACGAGTCCAAATTAGAGCCTTCCTAAAAGGTCTAAACCTGCCTGTTGCGTCTCAGAAGGAGATAGATTTGGTGCAAGCCCCATTTTCAAACACTGAATTGAAGGCGGCGATCACTCAACTCCAAAACAGAAAGGCCCCAGGCCCTGATGGATTCCCGGCCATGTTTTACAAAACTTTCTGCCTGAAACTCTCAGATCTACTACTCCAAACCTTTGGGGAGGCTAGGGAGAAGGGCTCATTCAAAAAAGAGTTATTAGAAGCAACGATTCTGACCATCCCAAAACCAAATAAAGACCCCTCTCAATGCGGGAATTACCGCCCTATTCCTTTGCGGCTTACTATTCTAACCTGTATAATCTTCACCAAACGGAAGGGGCGATTGCCCCTTCACGAGTCCAAATTAGAGCCTTCCTAAAAGGTCTAAACCTGCCTGTTGCGTCTCAGAAGGAGATAGATTTGGTGCAAGCCCCATTTTCAAACACTGAATTGAAGGCGGCGATCACTCAACTCCAAAACAGAAAGGCCCCAGGCCCTGATGGATTCCCGGCCATGTTTTACAAAACTTTCTGCCTGAAACTCTCAGATCTACTACTCCAAACCTTTGGGGAGGCTAGGGAGAAGGGCTCATTCAAAAAAGAGTTATTAGAAGCAACGATTCTGACCATCCCAAAACCAAATAAAGACCCCTCTCAATGCGGGAATTACCGCCCTATTTCCCTCATCAACATAGATGTAAAGCTGTACTCTAAGTTGTGGGCTAACAGACTGCGCTCTATCACTCCCAACCTCTTACAACCGGACCAGGTGGGGTTCACATTGGGCAGAGAGGGGCCGGATAACACCAGGCGCATCTTAAATATCTTCTCGGAGGCATACAGACTGAAAGTTCCCATGCTGGCCCTGTCACTGGATGCCGAAAAGGCGTTTGACAGGGTCAGATGGGAATACTTGTGGGAGGTTCTTTCCAACTTTGGGTTCCCCAAAGAAACAGTTCAGGCAATACAGGCCCTATATAGCACACCGAGTGCAAGGGTTAGAGGATTGGGTTTCTGTTCTTCAAACTTTCCTATAACTAATGGTACGAGGCAGGGATGTCCCCTCTCGCCCATTGTGTTTGCCTTGGCGATCGAACCGTTGGCTCAAGCAATTAGGGACTCACCTCTGATAAGAGGAGTCCCAGTGAGTCATTGTGTAGAGGAGGCAGGTGGAGGAGAAAAGATAGCGTTGTTTGCGGATGATGTAACCCTCTTCCTGACCAATCCTTTGGGGTCTCTACCCCAGCTCTGTTTGAGACTCTCTCTCAATTTGGCGCTTTGAGTTTCCATAAGCTTAACCTGGCCAAAACGGAGGCCCTTGCGATCCATATCCCGCAATTCGAACAAGAGATTCTTCGAGAGTACTACCATTTTCAATGGGCATCAGATACGATCACCGATTTAGGAGTCCAATTGGACATTGAGTTGGTCAGAACCAAAAACTATGACAAACTCCTTTCAGAAATTAGAGAAAATTAGAGAAGTCTCCTGGATGGGGCACATGGCCTCAGTTAAAATGACCATCCTACCAAAGATACTGTATTATATTCGCTGCCTCCCGCTGAACCTCCCTCGCTCTCTCCTAGAAAAGTTTAATGCTCTGATGGCCAGATATATCTGGCAGGCGAAAAAAACAAGAATTTCCAGAAAGAAGCTGCAGAGACCCCACCACATGGGTGGAGTTTCTCTCCCCAACATCACTGTCTATTATGAGGCAGCGAGAATGACCCACATTTCTCAATGGGAGATGAGTGACGTGACACAGGGTTGGAAGAGGGTGGAACAGTTCTCCCTTCCGTCGGGCACTACTCTCGGAGACCTGCCCTAGATCCCGGATTATAAAACTGACAGCTCTGTTATCTCTAATCCAATAGTTAAACAAGCTCTTGATAGCTGGAAAACTATTAGACATTATGAGGAAATTGCCCCACACCCATCCCCAATTCATTCAATTCTGGGCCTCCCAGATTCCCACGGATCCCAGTGGAGGCGCTGGGAGCTACTAAGAGTTTCCGATCTCTATCTAGGAAATTCCTTGCAACCAGCTGACTTGAAATGTCAGGGAGATGATACTCGCATCCCCCCATGGTTCCAATTTGAAAGACTCAGATTGCATAAATTCCTAGTTAGTTGGGGGTTCCCAACATCAGATCTGAGGGATTTAACCCCATGGGAACAGATATGCAAATCTGGAACATCCCTGAAGAGGCCCCTATCTATTCACTACTCATTGATAATGAAAGATGTATGTGCAGGTGAGGTGTGGCAATTAAAACCTGGGAGAGATCTGAGAATCCACATATCTGAAAAGATATGGGCACAATCGTTTTCACTAACTAAAAAAAAACACTTAATTGTGCTAATTCACTGGAGCTATTTACCAAGGTTTGCCTTTGATGGCATTATACCCCCCAAAGGCTGGCCCAGATGACCCCATCTCAGTCACCCATGTGTTGGAGAGGCTGCGGCCAGGCTGGCTTGGATCTCCACATATGGTGGTCGTGCCCAGTTCTGAAACAGCTTTGGAATGAAGTTTTCCAGTTATGCGACTCACTCAGGATATCTATTATGAAAGCCCCTAAAGTAGCTCTTTTGAACATGTTCCCACCAAAAACTCAGAAACTAGACATTTTTCTGTTTGCTGCCACTAAACTAGCAATAGCCAGAATGTGGAAACAAGCGTCCCCGCCTTCCCTGGTCAACGTACAACAGATTGTAACCTATGCTGTAATGGAAAAGGGATTTTACCTCTTCCTGAATAGGATGGAGTCATACTGGAAAATCTGGGACCTTTGGGTACATAGACGAGGTCCAATGGGAGGCCAATAAATAGTTTAGACAGGTGGGTATCCCTAGTTTATGGTTCTGATGATAAGTGCTCTTGCATGTGATACCCTACCCCTTCCCTCTACCCGAGTGTCCTTTGCTCCCCTCTTGATGAACCCTCGTGCGCCCCCCCCCCCCCGCCTCCATACCAACAACCACTCTGCTCCGCCGACCTGGAAATAGTGAGGAACACCAAGTCTCTCTTTTTTTAGTAAGGTTTAAGCCTCCATGCTAATATGTAATGCAATTACGTTGCTATATATGCAGAACCTACTATAGCCAACACTTCTACCCCCGCACTATGAGTGTGTTTTACAATATATCAGGACAGATCCCCAAGGTAGGGGATACACCCTGGATGGAATAGGTAGAAGATAGACTTGGTCTGGTGGCTCCTGACATAGCCCTGTCGGGATTCCACTGGATCGAGAGATTATAGATATGACAAGTTAAGAGACCTTACACTTAAGTGAAAAACATTTTTGTTAGGGTGCCTGCCAATTTGAGAGAAAGTTACGGTTAGTGGCTCATTTCATTGCGGCTTATATACCAGCTGGTTATCGTCTTTTTGTTTGTTTCCATATGTTTCTATGTGTACACAAAGGATACTTTCTGTGTATTTTAATGTCTCGAAGCTGTGATGTAATTCAATGAGACAATGTTTTGATATGCCTGTACACAGTTCAATTTACCCTAAAGGAAAAATTTCAATAAAAAAAAAGTATATTTTTTTAACATATTTACATATGCCGCTGTGTAGGATCCCCCTTAGCCCCAAACCTCCTTGATTCTCTCCTCACCCCCCCCCATACAGCTCTCTAACCGTCCCCCTATACATTACTGGGAGCCATCTTGAGTACTGGCAGCTGTCTGCCAGTACCCAGTTTACCAAAAAAAATTTTTTTATTCCCCCCACTTTTCTGTAGTGTAGCCCCCACCCCCACATCACTGATTATTTTTAATAGTTTTTATTCCCTCTCAATTTAAACAAACTGTTCCATATAGTGTAATGGTTCCCACCCGTTCCCTCCCTGTGCACGCGCCCCCCAGCGATCCCGCCCACCTGTGCACTCAGTAATCCATCGATGGCCACCCACCCGCCAACGATTGCAGCCATCGATGTCCGGTACAGAGTGGCTCTCTGCATCGGATGGGGGAAAATGTTATTGCAGTGATGCCTCGATATCAAGGCATCACTGCAATAACCGCAAAGCGGCTGGAAGCAATCAGGATCGCTTTCAGCCCCAACGTCGTACAGGGTACGTCGCTGGTCTTTAAAGACCAGTTTGTGCAAGACGTACCCTGTACGACGAACGTCGTTAAGGGGTTAAAGATTTTCAATCTTAATGACCAAGTACATTACTGGCAGTTTTGTATGCTTGTAAAGACCACAAATTCACCATCAACTCAGCTTTTCATGGGACAAAGGTATCTGTATCCATGGTGCTAAAGCTTAAAGGGACAGTCAACATCAGAATTTTTGTTGTTTAAAAAGATAGATAATCCCTTAATTACCAATTCCCCAGTTTTGCATAACCAACAGTTATAATTATACACTTTTTACCTCTGAATACCTTCTATCTAAGCCTCAGCAGACTGCCCCCTTCTTTCAGTTCTTTTGATAGACTTGCAGTTTAGCCAGAGCCGTCTCCATGGTAAATTCACATGCAGGAGCTCAATGTTATCTATATGATACACGTGAGTTAATGCCCTCTAGTGGTGAAAAACTATCCAAATGAATTTAGATTAGAGGCGGCCTTCAAGGTCTAAGAAATTAACATATGAACCTCCTAGGTTTAGCCTTCAACTAAGACTACCAAAAGAACAAAGCGAAATTGGTGATAAAAGTAAATTGGAAAGTTGTTTAAAATTACATGTCTTATCTGAATCATGAGTTTTTTTTACTTGACTGTCCCTTTAAAGTGACACTGAAGCCAAATTGTTTTTCGTGATTCAGACATCAGCAAGAACAACCCAGGTTCACCAAAAATGGGCTGGCATCAAAACTTACATTTCAAATAAAGAGAGAATGAAGACATTTTTTTAGTAGTAAATTAGAAAGTTGCTTGAAATTGCATGGTCCGAATCACAAAAGAAATTTTTTGGGTTCAGTATCCCTTTAACTACACTTTTTTTCCCTATTCTGAGGCACTTAGCAAAGTAGTAATATGTAGGCTAAAAAAAAAAGTCAAGTCCAAAATAAACTCATGATTTTGAAAGGGCATGACATTTTAATCAATTTACTTTTATCACCAACTTTGTTCTCAGTATTCTTAATTGAAAGCTAAACCTGGGAGGCTCATATGCTAGTTTTAGACCTTGAAGGCCGCCTCTGCATTTGACAGTATTTCACCACTAGAGGGCGTTAGTTCATGTGTATCAGATAACATTGAGCTCATGCATGTAAAATTTACAGAGGAGTGAGCACTGAGGCTAAAATGCAAGTCTGTCAAAATTGAAAGAGTAGTCTGCAGAGGCTAGGTAAAACATGACTTGTTTATGCAAAACTGGGGAATGGGTAAAGGATGATCTCTTAAAACAAATTCTGCGGTTTGCCTTCTATTAAAAGGTTATGGCTCTCCTAAGGCCAGATTTGGCCGGCAAGTTGTCTATTGTGGGTTGCCTCTTGAATAATGGCTTTACTTTTTTGGTGCTTATTTTAATGTTTGTTTTTTGCCCACAAAACACAGCAACATTTAACAGGAAAATCGGAGTGGAGATTAAATCACTGTTCAAAATTGTTTTGTTTCTGCTCTAAGTGGTAGCTATTAGACATGTACATTCAGTGGTTGTGTTCACCTCCAAATGCGGTGGCTCTTCATGCTGCTCAGCTATTTACATTAACATAGTAACATAGTAGATAAGGTTGAAAAAAAGACTGAAGTCCATCGAGTTCAACCTATACAAATCTAAAATACTTACAAAAAGCTCCAGTTAAGCTTAAATAACCCCATTAAAATGTGACCCATTTAATACTAGCAATCATATCCATGAATTTTGTTTGTATACAGAAACTTATCCAGACTATTTTTAAATGTATCTATGGTATTGGCATTCACTACCTCCTTTGGTAATGAGTTCCACAATTTTATTGCTCTCACAGTGAAAAAACGTTTCCGTTGCAGGAGATTAAATCTCCTTTCCTCCAACCTTAAATTATGACCTCTTGTCAGAAACAATTTTCTTGGAATAAACAGAGCTTCTGCCATCTCTGTATATGGGCCTTGAATATATTTATATAAAGTAATCATGTCACCTCTCAAGCGCCTTTTTTCTAAAGAAAACAGACCCAGTTTGGCTAGCCTCTCCTCATAGGTTAATTTCTCCAATCCCCTTATTAGCTTTGTGGCCCTTCTCTGAACTTTTTCTAGTTCTGCAATATCTTTTTTAGCAATTGGTCCCCAGAACTGCACTCCAAACTCAAGGTGAGGTCTTACCAGGGCTTTATATGACGACAGAATTATGCTTTCCTCCCTTGAATCAATGCCTCTTAATACATGATAGTATCTTATTAGCCTTTGAAGCCGCTGCCCTGCATTGTGCACCCATCTTTAGCTTGTTATCTATTACTACTCCCAAATCCCTTTCCTCCTGTGTTTGGCTAAGTCTTGTCCCATTTAAAAAATACGTAGCCTGCTTATTTTTACTTCCAAAATGTAGAACCTTGCATTTTTCCGTATTAAATCTCATTTTCCATTCACTTGCCCATAGTTCTAATTTTAGCAAATCCCTTTGTAGAGACAGTTCGTCCTGCTCTGACCTTATGACCTTACTTAACTTAGTATCATCTGCAAAAATAGAGATGTCGCTATTTAATCCTTGCTCCAAGTCATTTATAAAAATATTAAAAAGAACAGGGCCCAGTACTGATCCCTGGGGGACGCCACTGATTACCTTTGTCCAATCTGAGTATGATCCATTTACTACTACTCGTTGCTCCCTATCTTTTATCCAGTTATTTATCCATGAGCTAACATTTTCAGCTATTCCCAGTCCCTTAATTTTGTGCATTAATCTCTCATGTGGCACTGTATCAAATGCCTTTGCAAAATCTAAGTATATCACATCCACTGATTCCCCTTTATCTATATTTTTACTTACTTCCTCGTAGAATCTAATTAGATTAGTTTGACATGATCTATTTCTCCTAAAGCCATGCTGATTAGAACTCATAATCTTGTTTACACGAATATGCTCATCAATATAATCCCTTCAAATATCTTCCCCACTATTGATGTCAGACTAACTGGTCTATAGCTTCCTGGATCATCCCTGCTTCCCTTTTTGAAGAGTGGCACCACATCAGCTTTACGCCAATCCTGGGGTACCATGCCCGAGGATAATGAGTCTTGAAAAATTAAGAGTAAAGGTTTGTCTATAACAGTGCTAAGTTCCCTTAACACCCTTGGGTGCATTCCATCTGGGCCTGGAGTTTTATTTACCTTAATATTTTCCAGTTTTTTCCTGATATCCTCTAAACAAAACCCAGTTAGTGGTATGGACTGGCATGTTCTATTATGTTCAAAAGTATCATTCAATGGTTCCTCTCTTGTGTATACTGAAGAAAAAAAACTGGTTTACTACCTCAGCCTTCTCCCTGTCATTATTTATCATGCTACCCTCCACGCATTTTAATGTACCTATATTATCCTTCTTAGATTTTTTGCTATTTATGTACTTAAAGAACCTTTTAGGGTTAGACTTAGAATCCTTAGCAATTAATTTTTCATTTTCAATTTTGGCTAATTTGATTGCTTTTTTGCATGCTTTGTTACATTCCTTATACATATTGTATGCTGAGTCTGTACTATTTTCTTTTAATAATTTAAATGCCCTACGTTTTTTCCTAATTTCTCTTAACACATTTTTATTTAGCCATAACGGCTTTGTTTTTTATTTTTACTTTTATAACCATATGGTATGTGTTGATATGTATATTTATTTAACACATTTTTAAATATTATCCATTTATTCTCTGTATTTTTATTAGAAAATACATTGTCCCAATTTATATTATTTAATGATTTCCTTAAATCGTTGAATTTTGCTTTCTTGAAATTAAAAGTCTTAGTTAAGCCTTTAAAACACTGCATTTGAAAATAGATTTCAAATGTGACCATGTTATGATCACTGTTACCCAAATGTTCTTTAACTTCTATGTTTGATAGCACTAAATCCAATATAGCTTTACTCCTAGTTGGCTCCTCTATTAATTGTGACAAGAAGTTATCCCTGAGAACATTTAAAAATCTATCCCCCTTAGCTGAATTACTAGTTTCATTGGCCCAGTTTATATCAGGGTAGTTAAAATCTCCCATAATTACAGCAGTTATTAGCAGCCTTACCTATTTGGATAAGTAGTTGAGTTTCCTCCGGGTCACTAATGTTGGGAGGCTTGTAGCATGTTCCTAGTAATATTTTTTTAGGATTTTTCCCCCCACTCTTTATTTCAACCCACAGGGTCTCTACATTGTCACTTGTATCATAAATATCTTCCCTTATTGTAGGTTTAAGGTTAGGTTTAATATACATGCAGATTCCTCCACCCCTTTTATTATTCCTGTCCCTCCTAAATAATGTATACCCCTCTAAGTTAACTGCCCAGTCATGTGAATCATCCCACCAAGTTTCAGTTATACTGATAACATCATAGTCCTCTTCTGCAACTAAGAGCGTCAGCTCCCCCATTTTACCTGTCATGCTTCTTGCATTTGTTGTCATACATTTAATTTTCATGTGCTTTCTGCTGCTACTCTGTGTGCTTTCTCTATATTTTCTAATGTGACATTTCTTAAGTCATCCCTTCCTTAAGATATTAAGGGATTGTCATATTCACAGACTGATCTCTCTGTTCTATTTTGTTCTAACTGACCCTCCCCCCCTTTGCCTAGTTTAAAAGGTTCTCTAAACGTGCTACCATCCTTTCCCCCAACACACCTGCACCCATGTCATTCAGGTGCAATCCATCCTTACTGTACAAATTGTACCCTAGTGAAAAATCAGCCCAGTGTTCTAAAAAGTCAAACCCCTCATTTTTACACCATGTCTTTAGCCATGAATTAACAGACCTTAACTCCTTCTGCCTTACTGAATTAGCACACGGCACTGGTAATATCTCAGAAAATATTACTTTTGAGGTCCTTGCTTTAAGCTTGCTACCTAACTCCCTGAAGTCATTTTTTAGGACTCTCCATCTCCCACCAATTCCTTCATTAGTACCAATATGCACCATGACTGCAGGATCAGACCCACATCCCTCTAACAATCAATACGCTCCACAATATGCCTAACACGAGCCCCTGGAAGACAGCAAACTGTTCTATGTAAAGGGTCTGGATGACAAATTACCCTAGCAACCTTCCTAATAATAGAGTCTCCTACCACCAATATCTGCCTCTGGCCCTGACTTGTATGCCCCTCTTCCATGACTGAAGGACTGCCCACCATAGTATGCTCCTCTTCCACAGCTAAAGGACTGTTCACTATACTAGGCAACACAGCCCTCTGCCACTGCCACCCCTGAACTGATATCCCAACATCTTCACTTAATCTGGCAAATCTATTGGGGTGTACCAGCTCAGAACTGGCCTGTCTCTTCCGCTTACCTTTACTTCGCCCTCTGACTGTGACCCAGGTACATCCTGGAGTCTCCTCATCTGAATCCTCCCCATTCCCACTGCTGGAACCATTAACAACCAGCTCAGTCCTATCCATTTCCCTTTCAAGTGTCTGAATTTCATGTAGTGTTGCAATTCGTTCCTCCAGATCCCCAATACGAGTTTCTAAAGAGACAATATGCTCACACTTGCCACAAACATAATCCCAGAAGCGGCTGCTCCAGTGATGCAAACATGTGGCAAGCTGTACACTGAATGAGATTCTCACACATTCTTAATAGAAGGTTTAACTTAAAAGTATAAGATATATTTCCCCTTGGTTACCCCAAAACCTTGTTTGCCCAACTACCTTGGTTAGCTAACTATAATACTTAAACAGACAATCTTACTTTAACAGAGAATCAATACAGCAACCCTTAAAGAGCAAGCTCCCAGAGTAAATGTGCTAAATTTATAATCTAGCTAGGCCCAAACAGCTGAAAAAAATCCCACCCCTAATTACCCACACAGGAAAAAAGAAAAAAAAAATTTTTTTTAGATACAAACCAACAGTTATTTTGTTTTATAAAATGCAACCCTTGCAAAGCAAAATATTTATGAATTAGCTTTGTTAGCTAATAATACTTAAACAGACAATCTTACTTTAACAGAGAATCAATACAGCAACCCTTAAAGAGCAATTGACGCATTTATTCTTGTGCAACAATGTACTTAAATCTGTGCAAATTCAGATTTTAATGCATTGTTGCACAATAAACGCAACACAAAGAGCTGCCGCCTTCCACATTCAGAGGTGAATGGAACCTCGGAATGCAGGTGGTCTAGCAGCTATTAACTTTTTATATCCAGTTGTCACTCAAGATGAAATCATTAAAGCACTAGCATGTGTGTGAAGCATTCCTATTATGCTACTGCCAAATTACACTTTTTGGAAACTAGATCAAAATTGATTTTAGAACTGTTTGCCCAAATAAAAACGTTTGAGGATTTGATTCAACTTATAATTTACACAATATTAAAGCTGAATTTCTTCTATAAAGCATGCATATGGTACTAAATGCTAATAAAATAGCTCTTAAAATTGGGGATGTGGAATTTGAAGATAAACAGCAGATCTAAGAAAAAAGCCTTGAAAGGTTCAGAATAGCTTCCATGTGTATTTCTTAGTAAGTAAACACCACCACACACTACATGAATATATCAACCATACCTAGACACTTTAAAAAGCACAACACAGGAAGGAATTTAACCATTTTATTGAAGTGCTATTCAGGAATAGGGGCTGGCTTTAAATTTTGTTGAATGCAGCAACATCCATAGATTGTACGTAGTCTTCAAATGCAGTGATTTTCTCCTCTAGAACATCTGTGCCAACTTTGTCATCTTCCACCACACACTGAATCTGCAGTTTCTTGATTCCATAACCAACCGGGACAAGCTTTGCTGTAGTAAGAGGATAACATTAGAAAAAAAATGTCCACCCCCCTTGGCTGGACAAGGGTTTTGCATTTATAATGCATTAATCTTTAGTGTCAAATTTGACTAAATGCTTTGAAGAAAATACACTGCTAGTACTCCTATTGATTCTAAAATAATGTTGAGTAAGGCCTTTAACCCTTGTGGTTCATATTACTTTCTGGCAGAGAGTAAAGGTGCCCATTTCTATACCCAGTCAGTTAAGCAATGTCAGAATAGAAATAACACATCATTGGTCTCAGACGAAAGATGGTGTTCAATTAAATTCATCATTCTTGCAAAGTCCTAGAGCAATGTTAAATTTGTAGGAGGATCAAAGAAATGAAGGTTAATAGCGGTAGTTAACATATAGCAATAATATACTTACATGATCCCCAGAGCAAGCCGTCCATCTCAATACTTCTGACACATTGTTCTAGTTTGGCCATATCTGTCTCATCATCCCAAGGTTTCACATCAAGTAGAATGGATGATTTAGCAATAAGTGCTGGCTCTATGGGGGGAGGAAAAAATAATAAATAACTCCCTTTACCACAATGAAACGTTGAAAGTCTCTTAATGGAAAGGCATAAGGAGGATTCTATACTGCTTCCTAGATTATATCTAGCTAAACTGTGTGCAATTTGATACATTATGTTAAGCAACCGTTTACATGGCGATTAATAAAAACATAAAACCATGCTTTCTACACTATTACTCACACCCATAAAAAAAGGGACCATGGCCTGGAAGCCAACTAAGATCCAACCAAGTTGTTTTGTTACACAGCAAACCCTTTCAGATGTCTGAGGGGAAGTGCAGCTGTTAACAAGTTACTTTACCACATGAGGAATGCTGAAACTGTCATAGAATCACAGTGCCAGACCAGTATCTGTGGATATATTGTGACCTAAGCGTTTGAGATTAGAGGAACATTAAACTGAGATTTTAACAAGGTTTGTTTAGTGGGAAAAACAAAAACTTCCAATCTACTTTTATTTTGTCCTGTAAAAAAGGTAAAAGATTGAAATGTGCATTGGTTAATTTCAATGTGAAATAGAAGCATTTTTAAAAACCTGCTTCTAGTAAGAGTGATTACTGGTTATCTGCAGCATATTTAAATAGCCTTCTGTGACAAATTACATCTTCAGAAGCAATACATACCACTGCCAGCTCTGAGCATTCATGGTGCACATGCCCTCACAGGATGTGTGTATGCACCTTAAAAAACCCCAGTAATAACTTACCAAGTATATTGCAGAATCGCTTCCATTTTAAACAGAAATGTATTAATGCACATTTCAATTTTGACCTTTCTACCCCTTTAACTAAACACGAAGGCGCGCATTACTTTATAATTAACAACCAACCATTTTTAATAATCTATAAAGTGAAGGTAAATTTAGTAATTTAACAAGCGGTTTCTTTAAATGTGTCACCTAAATATTTAAACCTTAAAGTTAAAGGGACAGTCTAGTCAAACTTAAACTTTCATTATTTAGATAGATGTAATCGTAATCAACTTCCCAATTTACTTTTATCATCAAATTTTAGTTCGTTATTAGTTTTAACTAAACCTAGGTAGGCTCATATGCTAATTTCTAAGCCCTTGAGGGCTCAGGCTGCCTCTTATCACATGTTTTTTTAAATTGCTTTTAACAAGAGACTGTGGGCCATATAGATAACACTGTTCAGGCACAGGGAGTTATTTAAGAGTTTGCACAACAAAAAGCTAAATGTAACTCAATAGATTTTATATTGTCACTCATGTGATCAGGGGCCGTCAGATGGTTCTTAGATACAAGGTAGTCAGAGGTAAAAAGTGTATTAATATAACAGTGTTGGTTATGCAAAGCTGGGGAGTGGGTAATAAAGGGATTATCTATCTTTTAAAGCAATAAGACTTCTATTGTAGACTATCCCTTTAAGAGACATACATATATAAAAAGTTTATTTTGATTTAACTTTTTTTACTAAAGGAGCACAGTTATATATCCTTTTAACATGGAGCCCATTACTTAAAGGGACACTAAACCCCCCAAAAATATTTCATGATTCAGGTAGAGAATACAATTTTAAATAACTTTCCAAATTACTTCTATTATCTAATTGGCTTCATTCTTTAGAAATCCTTTGTTGAAGTAGCAATGCAAAAGGGTGAGCCAATCACACAAGGCATCTAACAATCAGCAGCTACTGAGCATATCTAGATATGCTTTTCAGCAAAAAATAGAGAATGAAACAAATTAAATAGAAGTAAATTACAAAGTTGTTCAAAACTGCACACTTTCTAAATCATGAAAGAAAAAATTGGGGTTTCATGTTCCTTTAAGAAACTAAAAACCATTTACACTTTAATGGGTGAGGGTAATTTTACTACTATAAAGGCATTTTTTTTATATTAAAAGGGACACTGAACACAATTTTTTTTTCTCACTATTCAGATAGAGCATGCAATTAAGCAACTTTCTAATTTACTCCTATTATCTATTTTAGTTCTCTTGCTATCTATTTGAAAAAAAAAAAAAAAGCCATCTAAGCTAAGGAGTCAGCCATCTTAGTTTAGACACTTGTTTATGGGTGGGTGAATTTATCCACCATCCACCAACAACCCAGGTTGTTCACCAAAAATGAATCTGCTTCTAAACTTATTCTCTTTTCAAATAAAGATAGCAAGAACAAATTAATAATGAGTAATTAGAAACTTGCTTGCAATTGCATGCTCTCTGAACCCAAAAAAGGTTGGTGATTCAGTGTACCTTTAATAAGCCAGTCAACACAAGTAGTGTTAGTTTAAAAAGATAAATGTCTTTACTATCCATTCCCCAGCTTTGCACAGCCAACAGTTATATATTAATATACTTAATAACCTTTAAACCTCTAAATTTCTGCCTGTTTCTAAGCCACTACAGACAGCTCCTTATCACTTTTTTTAATTAGCTTTTCACAACAGGAGACTGCTAGTTCATGTAAGCCAAATAGATAACATTGTGCACAACAGCACTAATTGGCTTAAATGCAAGTAAATAGTCATGTGATTAGGGTGGCTATCAGAACAAGGTAATCAGAGGTAAAAAGTATTAATATGACCATGCTTTCTGTGATAAACTTGGGAATGGTTAGAGGAATTCTCTTTTTAAACTAAACAAATTTGAGTTGACTGTCCCTTTAAATCCAATAAAGAGATATGCAGATATCAATTTCTATCAGACTTGGGTATTTTGCTCAACATTCAATGCGCCCATTAGTAGGAAGTATACTACAACTACTGTATGAGGTTTGCTTATACCTCACCTTTTTCCAGGAATAAAATAATTACTTTCATATAGATAGAAGTTGGAGTACTAGGGGCTCCATTTATCAAGCTTCAGGTGCAGCTTTGGCACTCCTTCAGTGCAGGCTATTAATTTTTCTTCACTCTCTTGTTATCTTTATTTGAAAAAGGCATCTAAGCTTTTTTTTGGATGAATTTATCCACCAATCAGCAAGGACAACCCAGGTTGTTCACCAAAAATGGGCCGGCATCTAAACTTACATTTCAAATAAAGATACCAAGAGAATGAAGAAAATTTGGAGTAAATTAGAATATTGCTTAAAATTTAATGCTCTGAATCACGAAAGAAAATACATTTGGGTTCAGTGTCCCTTTAAATCAGCAGCCAATGGGTTCAGTGTCCCTTTAAATCAGCAGCCAATAGCCAAGAAGCAGCAGTCATAAGACCAACAATTCCTAACCTCTCCACAACCTGAGCTGGTGGTTTAAAAATCACCCTAGATTAGTCTGACCTGGGAGATTATCACTGCACAAGTGGCTCCTATCATGCAACTGTTAGATGAGCAGTGTGATGCTATCCTATGATTGCAATTATGAGCAGACAGATCCCACTAATAAAAATGTGAGTCAATGTCTAATCTGTTCATCAAGGAAGTAGTTCACTACTATAAACACCTTTATTGTATTCCATTAAATGAATTGGGTATGGGCTCACAAAAGTGCATTAGCGCAAGGTATTGAGCGCAGACCAGGACCAGGTTACAAGTTTCGGCAAAAAAACAGTCATGTGAAATAACTACTTTAGTTACATACTTTTTGACTTCTTTGATTCATATTGTGCTAAGCGCTCCTCTCGGACCCTTTGTGCCTCCTCACTTTCCTGCAGGGAGGGGAAAAAACAAAGTGAGAAAAAGGCAGCAGATTCCTCATCTAGTATTAAGCAAGAAATGGCTGGGTCAGAAGAGAACATATACATCATAAAATCAGCCGAAAGATGGTGATTTAGTTCATTCATCACATGACCAGCCTTTGGCAAATATTTCAGACCAGCACTCCTGTTATAAAACCTATAAACTTGACCTCTAATAGATTAGAGCAATAGATGTGGAGCAGTAAAAGGCAACTACAAAATAAGTTTCATGGGACTTATTTTAAATTATCTACACATAAAATGATCTTTGGCTATATAATCTAGAGGCAGAACTCACCTCCTCATCATCTGAGCCAAAGAGGTCAATATCATCATCCTCCTCCTTTGTTTCAGTGGCTGCACTGTCTGTTGTGTCTTCAATGTTAACAGGGCCATACTTGCCCAAGGGTTTCTTTACTCCAGGCAAGCTGTAATCAGTTTAATATTAGATATGCTACAACATGAAGAAAACCAGGTTCACTTACTGTACAGTTAAGCCAAAACATGTTATTGTTTAAAAGGATAATACTTATTACCCAGTTTTGCATAACCAACACTGTTATATTAAAGGGACAGTATAAACCCATTTTCATATAACTACATGTAATAGACACTACTATGAAGAATAAGGCAGATACTGATATAAAAATCCAGTGGGAAAAAAAAAAAAATACATAGCTCAGTTTAGCTCTGTTGAAAAGGTAGCTGGAAAGCCCACTGCAAGTGGGAAATAAGACCCCCCCCCCGTCCCTTTTGCATATGAAAAGACAGTTTACACAAACAGGAGAAAGCTGGAGTAGATGGCTGATGGTATTCTCATAAAATCGTGGAGGAGTCTGAAAAATCAGAGCAATTTTATTTTTATTTTTAAAAAAAACAAACAAAAAAACTTTATGGGCTATATAAATAGATCAAAATATTTACGTAAAAAAAAAAAAAAAAAAAAAAAAGTGTATAATGCCCCTTACATATACAGTTTCAGTGCTTTTGCAGAAAGTCCCTTATCTCTGTGCTATTTAGAAGTTTGTAAATAAGCCAATTAGTGCTGCTTCATAAATAGCTCCACAGGAACGAGTACAATGTTATGGCATACATGAACTAGGACTTTGTGAAAAGCCGATAACATGCACCGAGATAAGAGGGGGGCCTGCAGAGGCTTAGAAACTCAGAAATTTATACTTTATAACCTTTAAACATCTAAGGTAACAATGCTGGTTGTGCAACGCTGGAGAATGAGTAGTGACAGCATTAGCCATCCTTTTTAAAAAGAACTAAAAATAAAGTAGACTTCCTTTAAGAGCAGGTCAAAATACCTATGCAGCTAGGAGTTTCATACACATCAGTAATAGAAAGTTAAAGGGACACTGAACCCAAATTTTCATTTTTTGTGATTCAAATAGAGCATGCAATTTTAAGCAACTTTCTAATTTAATCCTATTAACAAATTCTTATTCTCTTGGTATCTTTATTTGAAAAAAAGAAAATTTAGACGCTGGCCCATTTTTGGTGAACAACCTGGGTTTTTCTTGCCAATTGGTGGATAAATTCACTCACCAACAAACAAGTGATGCCCAGGGTTCTAAACCAAAAATTGTCCGGCTCCTTAGAAGATTCCTTTTTCAAATAAAGATAGCAAAAGAACAAAAACAATGAGTAAATTAGAAAGTTGTATGCTCTGAATCACAAAAGAATTTAGGTTCAGTGTTCCTTTAACATACAACCAAGGCTAGAGGACTTTCTTACAGCAACCATTATATTTATGTTCATAAATATAATCAACTTTATCAGTTTACTATTTTGCTTTCTTATTGTTTATTACTTACCTAGATGCTTGTTTTTCATATGACTTAATATGGTTGTACCAACGAAGAGCATGAAAGAGCTCAGCAGGGGGAGCACCAGAAAGAGCCTCGAACACCGCTACATCAGCCTGGGATGGCACATATCTTAAACAGGGATTAAAAAAAAAAAATTAGGATTACTCTGCGGGACACAAATTATGCACCACATTTTTTTTTTTTTTATGACAAACAACTTAAGCAGCATCTCACTGCACAATAGCTTAAAGCGCAAGATTTGGGGAGTAAGGGAGCTGTCAGGAATGATGTCAATATTAGGTAGCAGTTTCATGTGGAAGCTATGCAGGTGAGCAAAAACAGTTACTGCTGCCTGAGTGCATTGCTCCTTCAAGTCTGACAAGCTGCTGATAAGAATTCATTGTATTTAAAGGGTCAGAAGCACCAAAAAATAAATGATTTGAATAGATACAATTTTAAACTACTGAAAACATCTTGTTAGCCAACGACAAGACAAATGTGTGGAGGCACCAGTCAGCTCCCACTAGTGTAGGATATGTAGTATTTTTCAAATACAAAGACAGATTAACATTTGAAAATAGAAGTTAATTTAAAAAGGGTAACTTTAATTTTGACTTAGACTGACAGAATGCAATTTTAACGAGACACTGAACCCAAATGTCTTTTGTGATTCAGATAGAGCATGAAATTTTAAGCAACTTTCTAATTTACTCCTATTAAATTTTCTTCATTCTCTTGGTATCTTTATTTGAAATGCAAGTATGTAAGTTTAGATGGCAGCCCATTATTGGTGAACAACCTGGGTTGTCCTGGGCAATTGGTGGATAAATTCATCCACCAATAAAAAGCTTATATCCTTATTTTTCAAATAAAGATAGCAAGAGAACAAAGAAAAAAAATTAGGAGTAAATTAGAAAGGTGCATGCTCTTACGGAATCAAATAAATTTTGGTTTAGTGTCCCTTTAAGAAACTTTCTAATTTACTCCTATTATCAATTTCTTTGTTCTCTTGCTAACTTTGTTTGATAAAGGCAACTGCATGAAGGAGGTTTGTTTAGACCCTGAACAGCACTTGTTTATTGGTGGGTAAATGTATCCACGGATCAGCAAGAAACACCGAGGTGGTTCAAACATGAGCCGGTGTTCTGGTAAGAGGGCAAACTTTTTGAGAAGAGCGAACCATGTCACTTCCTATGACATTACATCAGCCGTTTTAAACATTTTGGCCCTAATGCGCATGCGTGCCAGCGTCACATACGTCACTGGTAAACTATTTAGACCTGTGAAATTCAGAAGCCTTTCTATAGCGCATGCGTGGGATTTTCCATCACAAATGGGGGGTTTATGGAAAGCTGTTTCTTCGTCTCCTCGGCAATATTCCAAAGTCTGCACCCCCACTGCAACTACCCCATTAAGTAGAGTCCCCGTGCGGGAATGACAAAAAGCCACTCTGCTATCGCCACTGCTTCTTCTGCTGATCCAATGCAGCTTTTCACAGGCTCCCTTCAAAGTCATTGTTTAAACATTTGTTGCAGCAGTAAGCATTGGCGATAGCCGAGTGGCTGTTTGTCATACACGCACGGAGACTCAGCTTAATGGGAGTAGTTGCAGGGGGGGCAGACTTCCGAATATTGCATAGGAGACGAATAAACCGCTTTCCAGTTTCCATACCCCCCCCCCCCCAATTTGTGATAGAAAATCCCACGCATGCGCTATAGAAAGGCTTCTGAATTTAACAGGTCTAAACAGTTTACCAGTGACGTATGCGGCCAGGTATGTGATGACGCTGGCACGCATGCGCATTAGGGCCAAAATTTGTAAAACACCTGATGCAACGTCACAGGAAGTGACATGGTTCGCTCTTTTCAAAAGTTCGGCCTCTTACATTTTTGATTTTCAAATAAAGATACCAAGATAATGAAGGAAATTTGATAGAAGCAAAATAGAAAGTTGCTTAAAACCGCATGCTCTGAATCGTGAAAAAAAATAAAAAAATTGGGTTCTGTGTCTTAAGCCATCTGGCAGCAGCGTTGCAACATTGTAGCTATGCATTACACTGCTGCCTTAAAGGTACAGTCTACACAAGTTATTGTTTAAAAAGAGATAATGCGTTTACTACCCATTCCCCAGATTTGCATAAAAAACCCAACGAAAACAATTTTTTTTAAATAATCGTTAAACCGCTAACTTTTGGCCTGTTTCTAAAACACTAAAGACAGCCCCATGATCACATGCTTTTTACATTAGGGGAAGCTAGTTCACGTGAGCCATAGATAACATTGTGCGTACACCTGTGGATTCTAACACTAATTGGCTTAAATGCAAGTCAATAGGAAGTCATGTGATCAGGGGGCCATCACAAGATGTGGTAATCAGAGGTAAAGTGTATTAATATAACCATGTTTTCTGTGTAAAACTGGGGAATTGGATTATCTTAAAAAAAAAATAAAAAAAAAAAATGTAGTTAACGCCCTTTAAATTGCTATAGTCGTGCACACTCCTAAGCTTTTAGTAGCCTACCTAGGTTTGGTCTTCAAAGAATGTTAAGTAAACAAAACAGACTTAATAGAATTGGAAAGTTTAAAATCGTATGCTATATCTTAACCAAAGTTTAATTTTGAATTTGATGTCCCTTTAATCCACTTAGCTAAACGATCCTAGGGTTTAACTGGTCAAAAAAAAAAAAAAAACACGGTTTTTGGAATCTCGGGTGTGCCGGGTATACACAAAAAAAAAAAAAAGTTTGCTAGTCTAGGCTTACAATCATGCTTGGCCAGTCAGAAAAGAACATATACATCAGATGATCAGTCGAAAGATGGTGATATAGTTCATTCATCACATGACCAGCAAGTAAAAACTATTTCCATTGCAAATACTGGCAGGATTTTACACGGAGGGCCTTTGTGCCGAGAGGCCTTGCGCCACATGTTCATTCATCTGCTGTCAATGTAGCAGCGGCCTAAACATACGACTTTCACATACCCATCACTAGAACTAGTTTTGCTTGAAAAATTAAATAGCCATAAACATTCAATATATATCTAGATTAAAACAAGTGAACTAAAATAAACTAAGGGAATTAGAAATTCCAAAACAATTGGAACTTAAAAATAAAAGGAAACAAACGGATAAATACGATTTAAAACAACCTAAATTGTGTATTTTTGGACTCAGTCTTATAGCCATACTATAATTAAAAGGCCATTAACCCCTGCAATTTCCTAACATATACTTCCACAATCGATAAAATAAAGGTAGTGTATATTTATAGCTCATGCTCGTAGATTATATATTAATAGCAAGGCTCATCATGCATACACACAGCCTTTTAGGAAACATTACATAAAAAAAAAAAAAAATCTATGGGACGAAACAATGCACAACCTAAATTAGTAGAGCGTTTACAAATTATAACTATTGTTTGAAAAAAAAATGATATTTACTTCTGCCACTGACCCCTCGATGTAGCTCTTATCGGATAGGAACTCGTTGAGAACCTTGATGCCAGCAGAGGATTTAAGATCGCCAAAGCCCATTATGCTGCCGAGCTCAAACTGCCTTCGGAGGAAGAAGTGTGATAAAAGAGAAAGTATCCTGGTGACTTCAGCTTATATAGGTGACGTATTTGGCAGGCGCAGCCCCTTAGGTCGTTTGAATGAACGCTGTGTAACTTTGTGTCAACCATTTTTATTATGGGAATAGCCTGACGTGTGGTTGTGATTTGTGGGCAAAAAGTAAATATATAACATAGTAAATGTTTTCGTTTAGCGTTAACCCTTTGATGACACGGTTAATAATTTAAATAATCCAGGAATCTCTGAAGCACACACTTGTGAAAATTGCCCACGTGACGTATGTATTCTCGCATTTCGAATATTGCCTAAATCGTATGTCCCGCCTCTCCGGAATTTGCCGAACAGGAATGTCTGCCTTCATGTCTGCCGGAAATTGCCGAAGATCTTGCATAATATTTGACGGACATTTCCGACCTCTTTTTTCATCTGCGACGAAAGTTTCCGAGTCTGCCATATTGGATGAGTGGGACAGTCGCTGTTGCTCTGGTCTAGAAGGCCAAATACCCCAAAGGAGTCCAAGCGCAAGTGACTAGGGTGAGTGAGGTTCAGCTAAAAAGTATAGTGTTGCATGTAGCTACTCACATACAAGGAGAAACGTGCTGGTTGCGTGTCTATATAGTCTGTGAGCCGGGTCACTCTATGCCCTTGACAGTTCTGCATGGGGACTGGTGACTCTGACTCTCCCCTTACTAGAGAATAGCCTTCTCTTCAACCCAGTGACAAGGGCAATAATGTCCCCTGTCACGTCGTCCTTGTCAAAATGTTGGTTACTGTTTGTCTTTACTAAAACGTTCATTATTTAAAGGGACACGAAACACTTTAAGACCACATGCATAGTAAACAAATAGGCATTATACATGATTTAATTTGCTTTTGTGTAGAACGACAAAAAAAAGTGCTTGCCCTATGCTCCCTAGGGAATCGGAGAAGCAAATTCTGTAATCTAGGTTTCCATTAAATGCTACAGACTGTCGAAACTGACAACATTGTAGACCATTATTGTCCATAACAAACCTTTATAGCTATCCATGTGTAGCCACAGATCGTTACTAAACTGTCAACTTGAAATGTGTTCTAAACATGTTTTGTGTAAGTCTTAAAATAATAAAAATAATAATAATGACCCGTTAAATAGTAGGCTGACCATATTTCCTTGAGACAAAAACGGGACATTGGGATGTCAAAAACGGGACAGGGTTAAAATTCTTTATTCATAGGGAAAAAAAGTAAGATTTTAACAAAAGTTCTTTTATGACATGAATATAAACTATTGAGCCAACAATTATCCTTAGCTGAGTTGCCCAAAATCATTGTTACATGGTGGATAAACGGAGAAAAATGTGGAAATAGTTACTTCATAATTGTTATTTATAACGTCTGTACAACCAGCACTGCAGCAGCATAATAATAAGCATAATTAATGACAATTTAATTGATTGACAGGCACAGACACTGGTTTTACCTTGGCCGTGCACAATTCTTGCAGAACTTAGACATTTGATCTACTTGATCACTATGTTTGTATGTTCACACTGTGACACAAGAAGATGGTAAGAATTATCTCTCTGGTGATGGTCAGCCACTAATTCGGGTGATGGCAGAGGCAGATGATCATCACATCAGATGATGACAGATCTAGTCTGACTCCTGTCCTTACTAGGCACTAGCTAGTAGTTCTAACTTCCCTCTCGTGACCAGTCTCTCTCCTCAGTTCAGTCTGACAGCTCACGACTGAGTACTGACCTGCTGTCACTTGCTTTCAATGATCATGCCCCTAATTTTGAGTGCGGGCGGCATAGACGCGGTGCTGTGGATCATGTGGGCATGGCCACCCAACCCAAACCCTGCAGTTAAAAAAAAAAAAAACTACCCTTCCTGCCGGCAGGGAGTTTTAAAAATGTTAGTAAGTGGTATGTGTGCTAAAAAATTACACTTGCGCTGGTCGCACAGTCTAATAACCCTCAAAACGGGACAAAATGAATATTATTAAAGAAACGACGGGACAGGGGAAGAAACATAAAATAACGGTACTGTCCCTTTCAAAACGGGACATATGGTCAGCCTATTAAATAGAGACTTGCATTTTAAAACGCTTACGTCGTAGGTGCTCTCTGTGTGTAGCATATACCTTTTTAATATTTTTGTTTGCTAGTCTTGGTATTAACCTTTTAACTGCGTTGCAGTGTTCTATTCCATCTTAACCGTGCCAAGCTTTAGCGCCATTAGGACGGAATAGAACGTCCAAGCCGTCTAACTGTCCTGAAGCCAACGGCGCTACCTGGATGGGATTGCGGTCTGGAGGGTGTGCCTATCTTCATAGGGACGCCCCCCCTGACCTGATCTCATCATTGAAAAAGAATACACACATATCCTACACGAGTGGTAGCTAGCTGCTTATTGGTGCCTATACAGATTTGCTTTTTTGTCTCTTCATTGGCTAACTAGACATGTTCAGCTAGCTGCCAATGATTTTTCAGCAAAGAATAACAAGAGAGTGAAGCAAATTTGATAATATAAGTAAATTGGAAAGATGATTAAAATTGTATGTCCTATCCAAATTTCACAATACATTTAACTCATTTGCAGAGCTTAAAAAGGAGCATGGAAGTATACATAATCTAATTGAAATGGGCATGTAATTTTAGGACTAGCAACCCCCACTAGTATCGAGTTGATTACAAGTGGTGCAGTATTTTTTTTTTTTTTTTTTTTACATAAGCAAAAACTCTGCTTGGATTTTTATTTTTGCACTTTTTGGGTTGCATTCGTATTACAAGTTCCAAAAAACTCATTTTGCACTGGAGTTAACCCAAATAGAGCAAAAAGCAAACTTACGTTTTCGCGTGCATGTATTCCTCAATAGAGATCAGTGGGGGGAAAAAAATAACACCTGAGATTGCTCAAACTCCATCGCCTTTTCGCCTTCCCCATAGAAGTCAATGGTGAAAGTTTTTTGTTTTTAAAAAAAACACACAAAAAACGCCCATTGTGCAAACAACATATTGTTTTAAAAGATAGATTATCCCTTTATTACCCATTCCCTAGTTTTGCATAACCAACACAGTTATATTAAAATACTTTTTACCTCTGTGATTACCTTGTATCTAAGCATCTTTTGACAGCCCCCTGATCACATTACTTTTTTATTTATTATCTATTGACTTGCATTTAGTACTGTGTTGTGCTAAATCTTAAATAACTCCTCGGGCATGAACACAATCGTATCTATATAGCCCACATGAACTAGCAGTCTCCTATTATGAAAAGCAAATAAAAAAAAGCATGCAATATGAGGCTGTCTGTAGTGGCTTAAAAACAGGCAGACATTTAGAGGCTTAAATGTTCAAAAGTATATTAAAGTGAAAGTCAATCCTAGCGTTGTACAAACGCTAGGATTGACTATTGAAACAAATAAAGGGGAGTTTCATCCATGAAGTATAAGATACTTCATGTAGAAAGCTCCTTTATTTGTTTCAACCAATCGCCGTTCTTAGCTGCTACAGCAGCCCACAGCTAACAAATGTTTTTGCTTAGAGGTGACGTTTTCACCTCTTAGCCAATAGCCGTGCAGTAAATCGGTCTCCCATGGGCAGCTAAGAACGGTGATCGATTGAAACAAATAAAGGAGCTTTCTACATGAAGTATCTTATACTTCATGAATGAAAGTCCCCTTTATTTGATTCAATAGTCAATCCTAGCGTTTCTACAACACTAGGATTGACTTTCACTTTAATATAGCAATATTGGTTGTGCAAAGCTGGGGAATGGGTAGTAAAGTCATTATCTATCTTTTTAAACAATAACAATTTTAGTGTAGACTGTCCCTTTAATGGCAAAGGGCTATACAAAAAAAGGTAGGCAAACGGCTTTAACATTGAGACACGTACATATACATCTTTAGCAATGTATATTTGTGTGTGTATATGTATAGTGGGTCAGTAATGGTGTGGGGTGGCATTTCTTCGGGGGGCCGCACAGCCCTCCATGTGGTCGCCATAGGTAGCCTGACTGCCATTAGGTACCGAGATGAGATCCTCAGACCCCTTGTGATACCATATGCTGGTGCGGTTGGCCCTGGGTTCCTCCTAATGCAAGACAATGCTAGACCTCATGTGGCTGGAGTGTGTCAGCAGTTCCTGCAAGACGAAGGCATTGATGCTATGGACTGGCCCGCCCGTTCCCCAGACCTGAATCCAGTTGAGCACATCTGGGACATCTTGTCTCGCTCCATCCACCAACGTCATGTTGCACCACAGACTATTCAGGAGTCAGATGCTTTAGTCCATGTCTGGGAGGAGATCCCTCAGAAGACCATCCACCACCTCATCAGGAGCATGCACAGGCATTGTAGGGAGGTCATATAGGCACGTGGAGGACACACACACACACACACTACTGAGCCTCATTTTGTCTTGTTTTAAGGACATTACATCAAAGTTGGATCAGCCTGTAGTGTGTTTTTCCACTTTAATTATGAGTGTGACTCAAAATCCAGAACTCCATGGGTTAAAACATTTGATTTCCATTTTTTTAAATTTTTGTTTGATTTTGTTGTCAGCACATTAAACTATGTAAAGAACAAAGTATTTCATTAGAATATTTAATTCATTCAGATCTAGGATGTGTTATTTTAGTGTTCCCTTTATTTTTTGGAGCAGTGTGTGTGTATATGTATATGTGTGTGTGTATATATATATATATATATATATATATATATATATATATATATATATATATATATATATATATATATATATATATATATATATATATATATATATATATATATATATATAATAAATAAATGAGAACCTGAAAACTTAAAGGGACCTAAAAAACGCAAAACACAATCGTCCTTTACGCTTCAATTCATTCCACAATCTCAGAGCTGTGGTTAAAGTGATGGTCAAGTATGACTAACTACATCTTGCGATCCTAATGTAACTAGCAAAATAATGTGACTTTCATCATTTCGCCATATTCATTCTAGTTTGTGCGCTATCTTATATTATTTTCCTACCTTACTAATATCCATCCTCCTCCCGTCGATTGTCCGCCATTGTTTTTTCTGCTGTCACGTGTTTTTATTATCCAATTACAGTACAGGCCACTCGGGGAATCAGCTCTAAGTAAAAACACCCTTATTCAATTCTGCGCATGCCCTAGCTCCGTAACCGAGGTGAGACAGAGATTAGGATGCGATTACGGAGCTAGGGCATGCGCAGAATTGAATAAGGGTGTTTTTACTTAGAGCTGATTCCCCGAATGGCCTGTACTGTAATTGGATAATAAAAACACGTGACGGCAGAAAAAACAATGGCGGACAATCGACGGGAGGAGGATGGATATTAGTAAGGTAGGAAAATAATATATTTGTTAGAAATAAAATTAGAGGCGCCCTTAATTACTAGCAATGTTCCGCCAGTACTAATGTGCAAAAGTGCTGCAAAACTGTCATAGAAAAAGTTGTAAATATTGTCAATAATACAACAAGAACAGTAATAATAAAAAAAATAAAAAAAAACAACCTACAAATAGATTTAAAACTTGTTAGGTTAAGAGTATCTTAATATGATATAGTTTACTATGATGAATAAACTATCTCTTTAACAATGTGTAATATGATAGTCCACACTCTCAGAGGTATTTATAATCTCCAGGCGGCAATCTCATTCCAGAAAGGTGTTGGCAATCACAGGTTCTGTTCAAAAAGAGAAAAAAGAGAGAAGAGGCGCCAAATGGTGTGTATCGTTTTGAATTCAGTAGGCCTTGCCCCCAAATAAAAACTACTTACAAAATTTCCAGCACTTGAGAAGTGCCACAAATGCCTTCTGAACTGTTAGCAGCCGTCCAGCTAGCTGAAATGTATCAGAACTGCTTCTATACTGTGCTGTTTAAGACAAAAAAACACAAAAGTGCCACAATAGTGTGTATCAGTGTGATCATTTGATATAGCGCAACAAATGTAATGTACTCACAAGATGTAAGGCACTTGAGAAGTGCCACAAGAGCCTCCTGGACACTTGTCAGCTGTCCAGCTCACTGATAGCATCGATCTCCCCTAGGTTCACTTGTTCGGCTCACACATGGGCTCCAATGCAGCACACTTAGATCTCCCTGCAGCTCAATGTTCAGATGAGTGCAAGTATGGCTACCAATATTGGATGTGCAAAGTTGCTAAAAATTGCTGTGCTACTTGTACTGGTTAGTTAAAAATATGTATTTATTAAAAACAATGTTACACTACGCGTTTCCCGGTTACTCAGACCGCTTCCTCAGGTGTAATTTCAGATACAAAGTAGCAAAATTTTATAGCCCCATATCGGCGTCTATCCCGACCCAGGGCGCATGCGTGAGCAACTAAAAAAACCTTAGCCAATCAGTGCCTAAGTTCGATTTATCTCTGATGTGATTGGTTCTCACTAGGGGGCTTGGTTAATGACGTGCCCGCTGTCGGGTGTGTGATGTTTATCATCGGCGCACATGTCAGTTTTAAACTGACAGATAAACAAATCGTAAGTATTATATTACCAAGGTGATACTGTCTCCCCAATGTTTCTTTGGCACCAATTCACTAGAGTTAGTTGATCATGCATTTACATATAGTAAAAAAATATATAAAAATACTCAGAATGCAAATGTTATGACTCATTTCTAAACATCTATATGCATTATCTGATTTTCAAAACCGCTGTGATCGGACTGATAATGAAAGTTAATAATATAACATAAAATGTATATTGATCTAAAATATAAACATAAATCAAATGATATATATCGAATAAATTATAACATGACTGTTGCTGTTATTGACATATATTACAACTGTTGATATATAGGTCTTATATCTTAATTAAAAGCAGCCATGTCTATATTTTCGTTTAAGCCATGGGGTTGGAGAGTCTTAAGCTTCCAAATCCAAAATGTCTCTCTCTGTCTTAGACCTGTGATTGCCAACACCTTTCTGGAATGAGATTGCCGCCTGGAGATTATAAATACCTCTGAGAGTGTGGACTATCATATTACACATTGTTAAAGAGATAGTTTATTCATCATAGTAAACTATATCATATTAAGATACTCTTAACCTAACAAGTTTTAAATCTATTTGTAGGTTGTTTTTTTTTTTTTATTTTTTTATTATTACTGTTCTTGTTGTATTATTGACAATATTTACAACTTTTTCTATGACAGTTTTGCAGCACTTTTGCACATTAGTACTGGCGGAACATTGCTAGTAATTAAGGGCGCCTCTAATTTTATTTCTAATAATTTTCATTTGATGATTTCTGGCTTTTGTTAGAGAGCGACCATAGAGATTAATATATATGTTATACACAGAATCACCATACACTTCATAGTTGTATTTCACTTTGAACAGAATATATCTAATAGTTTTATTGGATATTACAAGGTAAATTTATAGATTATTTTATGTATCACAGCTAACACATTGTTTTTTTATATAGCACTAATACATTTTTATCGTCCTTGTTTAGAAATAACAGCAACAGTCATGTTATAATTTATTCGATATATATCATTTGATTTATGTTTATATTTTAGATCAATATACATTTTATGTTATATTATTAACTTTCATTATCAGTCTAGTATATGGTTATCTGTCCGATCACAGCGGTTTTGAAAATCAGATAATGCATATAGATGTTTAGAAATGAGTCATAACATTTGCATTCTGAGTATTTTTATATATTTTTTTACTATATGTAAATGCATGATCAACTAACTCTAGTGAATTGGTGCCAAAGAAACATTGGGGAGACAGTATCACCTTGGTAATATAATACTTACGATTTGTTTATCTGTCAGTTTAAAACTGACATGTGCGCCGATGATAAACATCACACACCCGACAGCGGGCACGTCATTAACCAAGCCCCCTAGTGAGAACCAATCACATCAGAGATAAATCGAACTTAGGCACTGATTGGCTAAGGTTTTTTTAGTTGCTCACGCATGCGCCCTGGGTCGGGATAGACGCCGATATGGGGCTATAAAATTTTGCTACTTTGTATCTGAAATTACACCTGAGGAAGCGGTCTGAGTAACCGGGAAACGCGTAGTGTAACATTGTTTTTAATAAATACATATTTTTAACTAACCAGTACAAGTAGCACAGCAATTTTTAGCAACTTTGCACATCCAATATTGGTAGCCATACTTGCACTCATCTGAACATTGAGCTGCAGGGAGATCTAAGTGTGCTGCATTGGAGCCCATGTGTGAGCCGAACAAGTGAACCTAGGGGAGATCGATGCTATCAGTGAGCTGGACAGCTGACAAGTGTCCAGGAGGCTCTTGTGGCACTTCTCAAGTGCCTTACATCTTGTGAGTACATTACATTTGTTGCGCTATATCAAATGATCACACTGATACACACTATTGTGGCACTTTTGTGTTTTTTTGTCTTAAACAGCACAGTATAGAAGCAGTTCTGATACATTTCAGCTAGCTGGACGGCTGCTAACAGTTCAGAAGGCATTTGTGGCACTTCTCAAGTGCTGGAAATTTTGTAAGTAGTTTTTATTTGGGGGCAAGGCCTACTGAATTCAAAACGATACACACCATTTGGCGCCTCTTCTCTCTTTTTTCTCTTTTTGAACAGGAAAATAATATAAGATAGCGCACAAACTAGAATGAATATGGCAAAATGATGAATGAAAGTTACATTAGGATCGCAAGATGTAGTTAGTCATACTTGACCATCACTTTAACCACAGCTCTGAGATTGTGGAATGAATTGAAGCGTAAAGGACGATTGTGTTTTGCGTTTTTTTAGGTCCCTTTAAGTTTTCAGGTTCTCATTTTATATTTAGGCATATATTAAGGTTAGTGTGTTTATGCATATATTATATATAAACAATTCATCACTGCTTTTTCAAGTAATCTGCATTCAGGAAATGTTTTAAAAGCTTTTAAATCTGTAATTTTTTATGCAAAGTTTGCAGGGCCGTGATACTGTTGAGCAGTCTAGAAATATATCCGTTGATGCTATTTTAAACATGGTATGAGTGATTTGTTTGTTTAATGTGCCTTTAAAGTGAATGTAAAGGGCTTTTTTTTTGTTTGTTTTTTAATAACCTTTGAGTACTAAGCACTTTCACACTTGGGTGCTAAGCTTTAAGTTTTTTTTCTTTTTTTTTCTTTTTTCAGATCCCCAAGACTTACACTGACGATTACCTTTCCAACGGTGGGTCTTGGGGGTCTGTAGCTGCTTAGATGCCCAAGATACAGGCTTCTAAGCAGCATGCCCCCTGCTCCTATACTTAACATTGTTAAGTATAAATAAAGTTGCGCAGTGACGTCATCACGTCATTGTGCTTGACGTCAGCGCGCATAACGTGAAGCCCCAGCGATGCCTGTCACTATGCATTCCCGATTGCCCGGGTGGGAGCCCCCAGATCTCCCTCAAAGTGGGAGAGTGCTAGCGACGGCTCTGAGCCGTCGTTGGCACCAGAGTGGGAAACTGCAACTGCTCAGAGCCGTCGGCACTCAAGGGGTTAATGAAAAAGTTCCTAGTATCTAAAAATACTCTTAAAAACAGGGGAACTTTCATTCAATAAACTTTACATTGATGCTTCTTTTTTAAAACACTTACCTTTTCTTTATGGAAAGCAAACTGGCAATTCTACTGTAGCAGATAGATGATGAATCCGGGTTTCTCCAATCGTTGCGTGCCCCCTTTAGTGTTCAGCTTGTGGGGCAACGCAACGATTAGGAAGCCAGATTCATCATCGATCTGCTAACTACAGCAGGAGCTGCGGGTGGAGGATTGCCGGTCTGCTTTCCATTAAGAAAAGGTATTTTAAAAATGAAGCTTCAATTTAAAGTTTAATGAATAAAAGCGCTCCTGTTTTTAAGAGTATTTTTAGATACCGGGTACTTTTTTTTAAAATTTAATTTTACATTCACTTTAAATCGGAAAATACAAATATATGTGAACAGTTTCTTTCTCCTGAATGTGTGGGCTGACTCCTAGATTCTGAACAAATTTGTTGAGTCCTGACATACACAATTTTGATTAAAGGGACGCTGAACCCAATTTTTTTCTTTAATGATTCAGATAGAGCATATCATTTTAAGCAACTTTCTAATTTACTCCTATTATCAATTTTTCTTGGTTCTCTTGCTATCTTTATTTGAAAAAGAAGGCATCTAAGCTTTTATCTTGGTTCAGAACTGTGGACAGCACTTTTTTATTGGTGGATGAATTTATCCACCAATCAGCAAGGACAGTCCTGGTTGTTCACCAAAAATGGGCCAGCATCTAAATTTACATTCTTGCATTTCAAATAACAATACCAAGAGAATAAATAAAATTTAATAATAGGAGTAAATTTAGAAAGTTGCTTAAAATTTGATGCTCTATTTAAATCACAAAAGGAAAAAATTGGGTTCAGTGTCCCTTTAACTACCTGGCTTGCAGTAACACAAGGATTAGTATTTAATGACTTCTTTGTATTTTGCTTGGAAGAGCATGGATTAATGCTTCCCATTTACCCAAAACAACAAAAACACAGTTGATTGGGAACTTCTGAGTGCTGGTCAAATATGGCTGCAATATTGTGAGCTGCTCCAGATCTTAGACTCATCTGTTAAATATTTGAGGTATCCTGTGTCCTCTGTGGTAAAGCCTAACGGATCTCAAATCAGCAAGTATTACTGCACAGTTTGAATCAATTTTAGTATCTGTCAACTATGATATTCCAGAGCTAAACCTGAGGCCTGTTTCTCTAAATCTACCCCCTCCCCCAGTAGAGCTCTTCTCTGCAGCAGCAAATTAACAAGTGTACTTTTTGTTGTTGTTGAGAAATGCTATTAAATTGGTACTCCACATTCAAGAACTTAGAGACATTTCAAGTAATATTGGAGGAACACTTTAGCAAGCTACACACCTACTGCTCAATACTTGCTTTGGAGCAAGCTTCCAAGCCTGTGCTAATAAACATGGTGACCAGATCCCTGAGTTTATACAAAAAGGAAATTTAGCTGGCAGGTTGCTGCTCAATGCAGCAAGGTCTTTCTCAGGCCTTATCAAGGAAGATTCTACATTAGAGAGCCCAGATTATACACAGTCTCTAGGGGTAGAGAGACCTATACTAGAAATATGCGACAAGATGGGAGAGTCTGGAGTTCCTATGCTAAAAAAAACTGAATTGTATATGAACTATGGAGGTTGAGAAACCAGCTTTGAGAATGTGTACAGAGTTTGGCTCCATCTGCTCTAGGGTCAGTGTTTTCATGGAAGAGATGGAGTTGACAGCCTCTGTTGTTTGGCAAAACGCTTAGGGCTCAATTTATCAATGAAAAGCGGACAGTGGCATACATATTCGCCCATGCCCACCCCACCTCTCCTCTGGCGGGAAGCAATCCACCACCCAAATTTAACATTGCATACAAGTGCTATTTTGCGCTTGCGTGCAACCCTTACCACGCACAGCCAATCACGCAAGACAGGGGAGATTGAAATTCTCCACCTAAGAGGACCGCTGCCTGATAAATCCTGGCTGCAGGTTCTCTTGTGAGAACCTGCAGTCGAAGGGAGAAGAAGGGCTTGATAAATTGATCACTTACAGTGGACACCTATCCTTCCCTTCTCAAGTTGGGAAGAGATTATGGGGCTCAATGGCAGAACTATGCAGTCTCTGACAGCACATTATCCTGTTTTGGACTGTTTGGACTACTTCTCCAATATTACTTCTACCCACAAGACTCTGCAGGTGGAAGATCCAGTATTTTTATATCCCTTCTCAGACAGATCTGATTCAAAAGTAGAAATGAGCTGATTGTGTGGATGCTATTACAGCTCCCCAGTTATTTACTCTGTTTAATATGGATTGGTTAAATCTGCAGTAGTAAGGACCTGACAGTCTAATGTGCCTTGCCGTCAGAGATGAGTATGATTTAAATATGCTGAAATCTCCATACAATGCTGAGAACTAGTTATTACTTAATTATTTCTTAATGAGGACTCCTAAAGGAAACATATGTATGTATATATATATATATATATATATATATATATATATATATATATATATATATATATATATATATATATATATATATATAATGTGTGTGTGAAAAAGAGAGGGTTGTTGTCAGCACTATCAGTTTTACCAATAAAAGGGGGTAGTATACAAAGGTCCAAATATTTAGTACTTATCAGACCTTTGGTGCAAGGGGAAAGTAGAGAATTTTTATTCACAAATGTAGAGATAATGAGCCTCTCCTGTCGAGCACTAACCAATCCCTTAAAAAATGTAATGGAATAAGCAATTCTAAAGTGATAACCCCTATAGAAGCATAAAGAAATAGTAAATATCAAAAACTGCAACCAGGGAGCATAAAAAGGAGTGATTTATTGGAAAAACCATGAGAGTAATATTAAGCAACCTGGAGGGTACTCTAAACAATTCCGATCATAGTGCACTATGAAATATCCTACCAGCTGGATGCAAAAACATAAAATTAAAAATATTAATAAAGCTGAAACAATATGAAACTAAGAGAAAAAACCTGTCTGGAACCACAGGTAATAAAGTCCCAGTAGGTAGTATAAAGAGAGTTCCCAGCAGATCAATCAAAAATATTGTAGCAACCTGCAAAAATGGTTACATTATCTTCCTTGTTATGCAGAGATTCATGAAAGGGATATTCTAGTATGATGCAAGATATAATCCACACTTCACTTCCAGACACTATTTTAAAGGGTTATAAATGTTTTCTTTTTTTCAACTAATAAAAACATGTCATCAGCTAGGTAAAGGTTTACATATTTAATCCCACTTACTTTGATTTTTAAACGAAGTTTGCTTCAGAATAAAAATTATATTTTTATTTCTCCTCCAAACGGCACTAATGCCTGCCCCTAAATGTAGGCTGGGTTTTCTCATTACCTATGCAATTCAATTAACCAATAGCAGGGCAGCAAGGATAATCTAATTTGCATATTTAGATTACAACTGTTATTTGGGCTTGTCATGTATGTACAAGAGAAGTTATTATCCTATCTGGCCAGTGACAGAAAACTGCCTGCAGCACAGTGAGTGGCTGCTGCATGCATGGTTAGTGTAGGTTGTAAGCAGCCATGGAACAAGATCAGTGACAGATGAGACACATCAGTGGCTGTGATCAGTTAAACATATTTATTTCCTCTAAAGCACACGCTCCTATAAGGTTCCGTACCGGGATTCCTGTGACACTGTCTAATTAGTGAGTATTGCCTGAGTCAGTGGGGGACCGAGGACACAATGTCACTGAAAGGAGCTGTGCAGGCAGTTTGCTTGTGGGACCAGGGACGTTCCAGTGTAGGGAGCAGAGGTCTTAAGCTTCTACAACTAACACTCAGCAAATGAGCATCCATGGGCAGGTTTATGATGTATACTCAGCAGGAAAACAAAATGGCCCAGTGCAAGCTAGTTTTGTGTTTGCTCCTGGAACCAGCTATAGTGATAATATATGTTGCTCCAGCATTACTGCTTATATACGCTAACTGCACCAGCGTCCTCACCACTCCTAACACTAACGCTGTGTGCTCAACGCTGCAAACAGCCCACTGTCTAGGAGCTACTGCAGCGGAGACGGCTCGTTTGTCACAACAATCAGATGTACAAGAGACCTCACGAAACAAGCCCAAACCCCTCCAGACCAGGGAATAAAAAACTATATCGGAAGGTGCCCAGGGTAATACAGGAACAAATGATAGTGGAGCCGGAACTTCTTCCACATAAAACATATGAACCTTATTGTCACATTAATAAAACCACAGTATATGGACAATAAAGGTCATATGTTTTGTATGGAATAAGTGCCGGCTCCACTGTCATTTGTAATATGAGGGCAATCACATGATCTGTTCCTAGTAATACCCCGCACTCTGCTCCGGCTCCTAAGCTTGACAATGAGATTTGCGCATGCGTGGATCACAGAGAAGACAGAATGCGCATGCGGGCCGCCATGACTGTTCTACCTAGGTAGAACAGTTTGATTTGATATACATGAGGAGGATCCGGAGGGGTTTGGCAGGATAAAGGTGTATTTTTGTAAATTGCAGGTAAAGAAACAAAAATTGCTTAAAGATGTTATTTGCAAAGTAAAAGTTTATGTCACAAAGTTTGCAATCATGTAAAGTTTTTTTTTAGGTTTACTATCCCTTTAACTAACAATTCCACCTTCGCGGTAAGTATTAACCAGTTCTTGGCTGTCAGCAATACTTCATATTGTTAGAACAACAGACTCCGCTGTAGCGGTAATGATGTTTACCAGTGTTGGTGCAAATAGCAGATACTGTGTCTGAAAATATCTACCGCCATAGCGGTTATACTTGCGTTGTTTGAGAGTCCCACTATCGCGGTGCCACACCTCCAGGGGTGCTGCTCTCGCACTTCTTAGTAACCTTAAGTTTGCAGTTGTTCACAGACTCCAAAGTTGCTACTATCTCAAATGATTCCGCCAGAATTCTTTGTCTCATGGAGTTCCCAACAAACACTCCAGCCAGCTACGCGCGTTTCACCCCTAAGACTGTGGGGCTTCTTCCGGCTCCAAATTCAATCAATACTTTGCAGGTGTATTAGGTGTACCTTTAACAGAAACATCACAGAGGAAAACTCCTCCCTTCCTTGAAGCCTTTAACAATTCAATGTTGTTCTTGGGGTAAAATGGTAACTATTGTTTGAACTAAAAAATAAAAATTGTATCAACATTATTATATACATATTTATGTGTCAAACAAAAAATTATATTATATATAAAGAGTACAACTACGGAATTGTAAAAAGTGCCGTAGTTGAATAATAATGACAAAATAAATATGCTTCCCTGTGATGCAGCATCGGTCGATGCTAATATGTTGAAATCCACTCTATAAATAACAATAACAATATTGTCTTATCATAAGTGAAACATACTTTCATAACTTACTGAATGACTATATTACTTTCAAATATGGCAATTTTTATCCAATAGCCATTGGTTTTCCTGTTTTTCTAAATAAGAGTCAAAGTTATATAATAATTTTAATGCTAATGAATAAGTGTATCTTATAGGATTTTAACATGGATTATTCCTCTACTTCCTTTTTCCATTTAAAGATAGATAAGATTGCACTCTCATGCAGCGACCTCATTCGCCTAAAAAGCATGCATAATTAATTTCCTCATTCATGCCTTGGGGGGCAAGAGCTTTTAAGTTAAATATCCATTTGCATTCATTCTGTAGAAGTTTTTTGTCCAGATCACCACCACGCTCTCTAAGATCAATTTTTTACAGACCCCTAAATTTTAATTCATGCTTATTACTATTATGAAAATAGAAAACATGTCGGGCTACACTACTAGTGTCAATCAATTTATTCTTTATATCTCTTTTATGCTCTTTAATTCTTTCTTTGAGCTCTCTGTACGTTTTTTCCTACGTAATAACAGGGACAATTACAGTACACTAAGTATACTACTCCTATGTATACATACATACATACATACATATGTGTATATATAATTACACAAAATAATAAAATATGTATCATCCTTTCTTTTGACTATATTCATTTTGTTTCAGCATCATGCTGCGGCTACCAGCAGTTCGCAGGGTTCTAGAAAGAGCAACTAAAGGCTCCATCATCTCAAATAATGGTAAATCTCCTAGCTTGCAAGTTCTTTGTAATAAAGCTTAATATTTTACTTCCTTATTTGTTTTACATCTTTGTATTTGAAAGTAATTTATTTCTGATGTAAAAAACCGACTCAACTGAGAACCGTTTTTCTCACCATTAAATGGACTTTCTAAAGATACCATTATTTTCATCATATCTTATAATTTACTATAAAAAATTTTTTCAATAAAATATGATGAAAAAATGGGGGGTAAAAAAACACACTTCTAACTTTGACCCTCAAAATCTGTTACACATCTACAACCACCAAAAAACACCCATGCTAAATAGTTTCTAAATTTTGTCTTGAGTTTAGAAATACCCAATGTTTACACATTCATTTTTTTATTTTATTTTTTGTAAGTTATAGGGCAATAAATAGCACTTTGCCATTTCCAAACCTTTTTTTTTTCTCTCCAAAATTAGCGATAGTTACATTGGAACACTAATATCTGTCAGGAATCCCTGAATAACCCTTCACATGTGTATATATATTTTTTTTTTTTAGTAGACAACCCAAAGTATTGATCTAGGCCCATTTTGATATATTTCATGCCACCATTTCACCGCCAAATGCGACCAAATAAAAAAAAAAAAAAATTGTTCACTTTTTCACAAACTTTAGGTTTCTCACTGAAATTATTAACAAACAGCTTGTGCAATTATGGCACAAATGGTTGTAAATGCTTCTCTGGGATCCCCTTTGTTCAGAAATAGCAGACATATATGGCTTTGGTGTTGCTATTTGGTAATTAGAAGGTTGCTAAATGCTGCTGCACACCACACGTGTATTATGCCCAGCAGTGAAGGGGTTAATTAGGGAGCGTGTAGGGTTAATTTTAGCTTTGGTGTAGAGATCAGCCTCCCACCTGCCGCATCCCACCCCCTGATCCCTCCCAAACGGCTCTCTTCCCTCCCTCACCCCACAATTGTCCCTGTCATCTTAAAGGGACAGTATACTATAAAATAGTTTTTCCCTTAATGTGTTTCCAATTACTTTTTTTACCAGTGCAGAGTATAAAATGTATGAGATTTGCTTGTTTAAGGCTTATTTGGGTGTAAGAATTAGCTGATTTTGTGTTTTGAAGCCACAACCTAATAAAATGGGTTGAGCTTGTAGGTATAATCAGATCTCATTACTTTATCACATTGTGTACATATACAGGCTTCTTTATCTTATATCTGTCCATAAACCAATCATCAATACTTGGAGAGAACAATGGAAAATTAACATTTTATTACCTTATCTCTTCTATAACCCACTGGGAGTGTACTTTCTTCTACTGACTGTGTTAACAAAGCTTGGCCTCGTGGCCAAAAACTTTCAGGATGGGTGGGGATACCACAGGCTAAATAAACTAATTCAAATGCCAATATAAGGGTAATGGAAATACTTGTAAACAATTTAATACACTCCAGCAGGTAAAGTGGATCATAGGGGAGACATTTTTTGAGTAAACTGTCCCTTTAAGTACTGGTAGAATGTCTGCCAGTACTAAAATTAAAGGCGCTTTTTTTTTTTTTTTAATTTAAAAAAATAAAATAAAAAATCTATTCAGCTGTGATGCCCCTCCCCCCGTTACCTATTTGCCGCCATCTTGGGTACTGGCAGTACCCAGTTTCCCCCCCCCCCCCCCCAATCAATATCGAGGCATAACTGCAATACTCTGAGAGCTGCTGGAAGCAATCGCTTCCAGCGCTCAATTAAAACAAGGACGTACCAGGTACGTCCATTGTCACTAACTGACAGTTTTTGCAGGATGTACCTGGTACGTCCTTGGTCGTTAAGGGGTTAATCAAAGAAAAGGGTTAAATCTGTACCTACAGTAATGTTTCTATTACGTTATGCCAGCCCACTTGGATGGACTTTTTTTTTTTTTTCTTTCTTATGACAATTCCAGTAAACATCCAATTAGTGTGTGATTGTGTAATATGACACTTTTGGAGTCCAGCCCTTAGGAAGTTTATGTAGAGAATGTGTTGGACTGCTCTCTGTCACATCCCAGCCAAAATAGGAAATTAAAGTGCCATAAAACAGGTTGAAATCTGTGCATATCCTAAAAGGGCTAATTAATTTAAAATAGTTTGCAAAAAAATTGATTAAAAATTGCTGGCAAGTATTTTAAAATAATTTTCAAAAATAAGCCTGGAACAGCTTACTCCAACCCTCTTATCAGTGTTTTGACACAGGCATTGTATTTTAACTGAGTTCACAGCTTCTAGGTATGCTCCAGCAGATAATCCCTATGCACTTTTGCATTTTACCAAAAGAACAATAAACGGATACAGCCATAAAAGAAATTGTGTGAGGGGAGTTAGAGTTTTACAATCTAGAAACTAAAAAAGGAAGGGTTAATGGTGAGGCACTGCAGTATAAATTTGCAGGTAAAGTAATTAAAGTACATATTATATTAATTTGTCTCTATCCCAACTTTTTATGTCCCTTTAAGGGGAGCGGAGGAACAGAAGGTACCAAGAAGGATTATAAATCTTATATTATAAAAAAATATATAGACTTTTTTTTTTTTTTTTAAGAAAAATGATGTGGTTTTGCTTGTACACTAATATATTTTTCATTGCAACATTCTTAAAGTTTGCAATTTACCATCACTTTAAGGAAAATGTATATAGAAATATTTTTTTCTTATTGAATTCAAATTCTTTAGGATAATTAGTCATTTATGTCAGGAGAAAGCAGAGTCATAGTAGTGTAAATTTAAAAGGCACTCTGATAGAATAAAGGATTTTATTTTTTATAAATGTTTATTTTAAAAAAATTTCCATTCTTTTACTGTATCTTAAAACTCTTTTGAAGGAGTTAAACATGTTGTCAAAGCTGCACTCCTACCCCCCCACCTCAATTCTGCTTCCAATGAGGATAAGGCTAGGGATTATCCTCTGTAGTGGATCTGCACACAAATTTGACAAGTTGTTTAACCCCTCTGCAATGATTAGAAGAAAGTAATTTGTTTTTAAATAATATGCTGTATCAAAATAGAGCATTTTATTTTACACTAGAATGTTCCTATAACTTCTAAAATAAAAAAAATTTGCTGTAGCTATACATCACCAGAATGCCAAATTAACTTTCCAACTTTCTTATTTTTATGTATTATTTCCTAGAACTTACAATTCCTGTTTAGTTTAACTCATTTCTCCTCCCCTTTTTTTTTTTTTTTTTTTAAAATCGCCAGTTAACCTTATTAACCCATCCTGTCCTGATATGTGTTTTGTAATGAAATCATGTATTACCCTTTTGTGCATTTTAGTTCGGGCGACTGCAACAGCCACAAGTAACCTAATTGAGGTGTTCGTGGATGGCATGCCAATCATGGTTGAGCCAGGCACCACGGTGCTACAGGTAAGATAATCTCAGACCTGTGGTTTGCTATAACTGAATAGAGCGTTTCAAACTTTTGAATTTAGGTTGGTTTATTGTCATATACAGTATCACTGACTCTTAATGTCAAAACATCTGCATATTAGATTTGTCAAAAGCATCATTGGTTTTTATTTTATTGAGCATCTTTGATATCAACTTCATGAAATTTCAAATCTGCTGAAAAGTGTATTCCATGCATAATCTAAAAGTTGATATATTTTTTTTTTTTAACAAATCACTTCTTTCCCCCCCCCTCTTACCTTTCAGGCCTGTGAAAAAGTGGGCATGCAGATTCCTCGTTTCTGTTACCATGAGCGTTTGTCTGTGGCTGGAAACTGTCGCATGTGTCTTGTGGAAATTGAGAAAGCTCCCAAGGTTGGAAAAATAATTGATTTAGAGCAGGGGCAAAATAGATAACCGATAAGTTTTATTTTATTTGTAAATGTTTTCTTAACCACTCCAACCACAGTATGTTTTAAATAAAATATTCAGAAATGGCAAATCAATATTAGTTTTCTCATCTATTTTAATAATTAGTGTGTTTTCTTTTCCTAGCCTAGTCATACTATTGTCATTTAAGTGTATACGAAGGACCACATTTTTTCAAATATATAAAATTATCTTACATGGCACTGTTTATTTCCTTGCTAACAAGTTTCATGTTATCACAGCCCGTGGCTGCCTGTGCTATGCCAGTGATGAAGGGCTGGAATATCCTTACAAATTCTGAGAAAACTAAAAAGGCAAGGTAAGGTAATATTCTCAGTGTCATTATTAATATTGCACAAACTGCTGGTTTAGTAT